>NW_015112972.1:563615-591256 GCF_001443285.1 Poecilia latipinna
CCATCATCCATCAACCATCATCCATCATCCATCAACCATCATCCATCAACCATCATCCATCAACCATCATCCATCAACCATCAACCATCAACCATCATCCATCATCCATCAACCATCATCCATCAACCATCATCCATCCATCCATCCATCATCCATCAACCATCATCCATCATCCATCAACCATCATCCATCAACCATCATCCATCCATCCATCATCCATCGTCCATCAACCATCATCCATCCATCATCCATCAACCATCATCCATCATCCATCAACCATCATCCATCAACCATCATCCATCCATCCATCATCCATCAACCATCATCCATCATCCATCATCCATCAACCATCATCCATCAACCATCATCCATCCATCCATCCATCATCCATCAACCATCATCCATCATCCATCCGCCCCATCAGGTATGAACGGCTGCTGTGCCGCTGTGTCTGCTGCCTGTAATGGTCCAGAAGGAGGAGCAGCAGCTCATCACTGGAGAGTTTGACATCAGATTCAGTTCAAGTGTGAAGGAGCCGCCAGGTGATTAAGAGCACACAGTAAATGTCACCTCTGCTGGAAATCAATATTCTCTGAAGCATGGGCAGTACATCAGCAGATAGAGCCGGAGCGGGCCGCCGCGCCGCGTCGCCTGTTTGCTGAAGAGGTGAAGAGGTGGAGAGACACGGCAACGACCATTACTGCCAGCTGGAGTCCATGTGAACAACCAGAGCAAAAAACATGTCTGGCTGAAAAAAGGCAAAAGAAAGAGAGATCTGTCTGCAGTCTCATCTTTATTTCAGTTATCGTTATCAGATTAATACCTGACTGACTGTAAGGAAACAAAGGAAGGTCGGCCCAAAGACCTCAGATGTTCTAAGTTCTTCACTCAGCTGATCTTCCCTTTATGGACCAGCAACAAGAAGAGGAACAGAAAAATCCTGCAGGCCGTTTGGAGTCAGGTGGGAGACGGACTCAGACCAAAGCTCACCGTCCTCCAAGCGCTCCTCACTATGACTGTGGGGTGAAACACGGTGGTGGCAGCATCATGCTTCTTTCCAGAAGCTGTGGAGAAGTCGGTCAGCACCTCTCAGAAAATCCAGATAAAACACAAACAGGTGACTGAAAAGGTTAAAGGTCATGAAGACTTTGCAAGGCTCTGCCTGCTTTCAGTCATCTACTCTGGAAATCCCAGGAATCGGATTTAATCGGATTTAATCGGATTTAATCGGATTTAATCCGTTTTCTTTCTTCATTTTGTTCTTTTCCTTGCAGCCTTCCTGGATTCAAGGCGGGACGTTTCCTGGAAACCCAACCGGATCCGTCCGCCACCAGTCTGACATTTCGCCTCCAGCAGGGTAAAATGTCAGCGCACACAGATCGCGATGAGGTCTGGCCGACCCGAGCGCAGCGGCGACGCCGGTGGCCAGGACGAAGCCGGGAGGGAGGCGGGTCAACCGGGCCGGGCCGGGCCGCAGAACCCTGCAGCTGGCGGGACGGCCGGGCAAGAGCTGCGGGCAACAAACTGTGGGCCAACGTCACACACTGGCCCAGAAAAATAAACTGAATTTCTTTTGCAGCAAAGTGTTGTTGTTCATTCTAGATCCGAACATTTAAATGATTTTTGCACATGTGCTTTATTAAAAGAAAAGTATCTAGTTCTCCAAGTCTTTTGGGTCGATTTAGCAAATTTATTCTCAGTCAGAAAGATCGAGGTCACTTTCTTCCAAAACTCTTCTAAATAATACATTAAATAAAACCTAATTTGGGTGCAGTAAATGTCAGCCATACTTTTACCCTGATTAAAAATATATAATTAAATAAACTTTTATCATTGCTGAATTGCAAAAATTCAGTCCAGGGGCCACAAATGGCCCCCGGGCCACATTTTGGACACCCCTGTTTTAGAGACAACGTGGCTGTTTTTAAGTGACATCATCTGGTTTTTCCTGTGATCCAAACATTCACAGCTGATGAACAAACTGAGATTAAATCAAACTTTATCCTTCAGATAAAGAAATAAACAGAAAATAAATTAGCAGAAAATCAGGACTTTAACATTTTATGCTCTTTGGAGTTTAAATCACAGCAAATTCAAATTAAATTAGTTACAACAGCCGGTGCATTAAAGAGTCCATTAGTCTGAACCGGAGTGAGTTTTCATGGATATTAATTGAACCGTCAGTCAAACTGGACTGAATGTTTTATCTGCTGCTCAGAAAATGAAAAATTCCTTTCAAGTCATTATTTCCAAGTCCGAGTCGAATCTCAAGTCCCTCCCAGCAGAAACATTTTCATATCAAATCGACATCTGGGTCACCTCTAACGCCGCATCACTGCATGAATATGTAATATGTAATAATTATCTTTCAGGCTTTTAATATTTATTATCAGTTACCTTTTAAATATTTAGCACTTAATTTGTCATCCAATAATCTGCTAAAACCTGATTTTTATTGTTTTAATCAAATCTAATATTTACCCCATTTGAAATATGAATAATAGTTTATCCTTTAAGAAAAATATTACAGCAATAAAACGCTTTTAATGTTGAATTTCAGCTGTTAATCTCAGAAACATTGAGTTTCCAGCTCTTCATTTTTATTTCTTACAGTGAATCTGATTGGCTGGCTTTAATGTGAATAAAGCTGGGAAATCATTGTCCAACATATTGTTTGTTAGTTCTGATCTGGTGAAATTGGTCGTTTTAAAGATGCTAACCAGCCTGCTGCTTGACCTCTGACCCTTACAAAGAGGCTTTGTGCTGCAGGTTTTCTCTGCCATCTCCTCCATGGATGATCATATTTACATCCTGACTGAATGAATGAGTGAAATAAACCAGAGTCTCTGCAGACATGAACACGCGGCGCTGCCCTGAAGCCTGGCGCCTTCGTCGCGGTGAAACCAGTTTGTTTGGTTCAGTCAAAGATCCAGCAGTGAAATGCAGCAAAGGAGCGACTCTGAGCCTCCAACAGGCCGGGTGTGATGGGAGCAGGACGGTAAACCTTCATCTGTTCTGTTGCTCGACTTTAACATGCCGCCATGTTCTTCCATCTGAGCTCAGGTTAAAAAGAGAAGCAGAGTCTTTATGAGTCCAAGAGGGCCAATAAATGTTCTGCTTGTTTAACTGTGAAATCAGCAGAACAGCATCAATATCAGATGTCGCAGCAATCTTATCTCCCGTTCAAATCCACAGCATAAAGTTCTCCTCCAAACATTTCCACTGAAAGGAAACTGGTACCAGTTCTTATTTCATCTACAAATACAGTCAGGCTACAACAGAGTCAGAAGGAACACTAGAGCAGAAATAGAGAGACTTTATGTGGAAGTGCAAAGAAACCTGGTGGGATTTTCCACAGCAGCAGCGGCGGCACAAACACAAGCTGCACCTATAAAACAAAAAGCCTTAACAATAGATTTCCATTTAAAAGTACAGTCAGACCTGCAGCTTTACAGGAACAGGCGTAGTGCTGCAACCGAGTTAATTTAAAAACGTTTTCCAGGCACGGTGGGGGAAATTTGATTCTTTTGATGGAATGTCAAAGGCTGAAAATCCTAACCTGATTTAAGGAACTCCAGAAAAATACATTCTCAAATTCAAGCGAACGTCCAATCCCATCTGATCCCAACTAAAGCAGCGCTACGGCGGGACTCCCAGCTGGGGTTCACCTGCAGCTCAGAGGAAGAGGCAGATCAATTATTCCTGTCTGCTGCACTTGGAAGATGAGAAATAATCCTGCTAAGTGTGTTAGGTTGGGCCTGTTGCAGGCTTTCTTCTCTGAAAGGTAGAAAAGCGAAGGAGAGAAACGTGAACCTGAAATGCTTCTTAAACTGTTATTTAACGGGGGTTTCTGCAGCAGCTTCCTTTTCTCCACACCGTTAGCATGTCAGCATCTGTAGCGAGTTAAAGCGGCCGGCTTTGAAGAGGTAAGTGGAGGAGCAGAGTCTGCCTCAGAAAACAGAGCAGCAGCATCAGGAGCCTGCAGCTCTGAGAGAGGGAGGAGGAGGAGCAAAGTGAACAATCAGAGCCACTTGTGTTTTCAGGCGATCCGGTTCTCACCGAGCTTCTCACCCGACTTCCTGTCTGCGGGTTCGGATCAGAAACGCAGTCGCTCTGCAGCTCTTCCTGCCGTTCTGGGATTGGATGATGAAATCAACGCAGACATGGAGGAGACAAGCTGAGTTTCAGGTGTTGAGTGAAAGGTTGGGGTTTGGACATAATCCCAGTGTTTACCTCGAGGCTGGACTGACAGCAGAACCAAAGCCAAACCGGGCCCGGCTTTGGTTCTGCTGGGAGAACCAGCAACCAATGGAAAACCAAACCTTACGACCATTAAAGTACAAATTCAGATTTTGTAGAGAGGACCCCTGCTGTGATTCAGTATGTTTTCTTAGAGCACATCTAAAACTTTAACCTCCAGCGGCGCTCAGGAGGAGAACGGCAGTGGGGGGTCGGGGGTTTCCCGTCAGACCGTCAGTTCCCGAAACCACACACACACACACACACGCACAAAACAGCTTGTAAAAACGCACGTGGAGTGCAACCTGTCAAACTAGCAGCAAAATAATGTTAAAAAATCAGATTGGGAAGCGAAACACTACGATTCATTTATTTAATGTACGATTTATTTTCCTTAGAGCTGATTGGCTGCAGAAGAGGAAGACGGTGAATGTTAGCTTAATAAGCATGTTAAGATATATTTGCTGTTTGAATTATTAAAATAGAAGCCTCTGGGTGTTTTAGAGGAAATCTCCAGTATTAATGGGCAGCTGTGACCCCTGACCCCTACTGGGGGTTACCTGTATGCAGGTTAGCTCTACTTTAGCATTGTTGAACAACAGCAGCTTTTATCAGTTTATCTGAAGCTAAATTTCCTGATTCAGAAACAGAATACGGACCATTGTCCTGGCTTTGGCCCGGTTTGAGCTCTACAACGTTCAAACACTTGAAAATTTGCTTGTTGTGAACATCTGGATGATGCATCAGGTGAAAAATAAAATCTGGTGCAGAACCAGCGACATCTGACCGACTGCTGGACAATCTGGACATACCAGCGGTTGCTGGATCCACCGTCCCGGTGGTGGACTGAGACACAGCAACGTTCCCAAAAAGCAGAGCTTCATGCAGCAAATGCCCTGAAGAGCCTCCCCTGATTGGTTCAAAGTTAAATTTAACACCAATTGTGAAGAAACTAACTGCTAGCATGTTGTAGCGGCTCTTATTGTGAAGCTCAGCAGCTCTTTACCTCCACGCCCAACGCCCTTTATGTCATGAAGTGTGTTGGTTGAGGTGAGGAGGAGAGACGCCGAGACCCAGGTTATGAAGAGAAGATGGTGATTTAATGGTGAATGTAACTCAAGATAGTCCAAGACAGGCAGCACAGCTGAACGGAAGGCTAGAGTTCACACTGGCAGCAACTGACTTAAACAGACTGAAACAACAAGATGACGCCGACACGGGACTTGGCAGTTCTACCGTGAAGACGCTGACATCCAAACGTGAATCTTAGACAAGGACCCGACGAAGAACACAGACAACAGGTGAGACTAAATACACACGGGGTAATCAAGGGAATGAGATGATCAACGGGGAGGACAGGACAAAGACTCAGGGAAACAGAATCACACAGAAAAACTCAAAACTAAACACACAGAAACACGG
The DNA here is from genome assembly GCF_001443285.1 of Poecilia latipinna. Classification (NCBI taxonomy): domain Eukaryota; kingdom Metazoa; phylum Chordata; class Actinopteri; order Cyprinodontiformes; family Poeciliidae; genus Poecilia; species Poecilia latipinna. The sequence continues at coordinate 569,277 of NW_015112972.1, forward strand.
ATCATGACACTTTTGTCTTTCTACAGTTTTTAGGATGAAAATGCCAAAGTTCTGGGAGCAAGTAAGCAAGAAAATATAATAATCTCTGTGGAGTCAAGCCGACTTTTCCTTATTATGACCGGTCCTGGGTAGCCGGGCCCTGTGGTTCAGGAGCGCCAGAGTCAAATCAAAGGCAGAGAAGATGTGATGAATATTAACGAGCTGAGAGTTTCAGAGAGAGCAGAATCTTACTCTGGGTCCGGACTCGAACTCAACCGCAGCTTCCATAAAACTCTTCCAGGAGATTCAGGGAAACAGAAAACAACCAATCTGCAATTTACATGAGAGACACTCAAAATATTCAAGACCAGATCAAACCACTCTGCACCAACTTCTGCACTACTCAGTAGCTGACAGAGCAGGAAATGTTTGGATGGTTTATTTTCTGAACAATGTGCAAAGCGATGGCCGTCTCAGTGCCTGACAGTAATGTTTCAAAGATGGTTGGAAGAAACGTTTTTTCAGTGTGTTGAGATCAAGGCTGAATCACTAATTCTCTAAAATATTGTGATCAGAACATCACTGATTAAAACCTCTGTATGAAACTTATAAATACATTAAAACTCAACCTATAGCGTTATAATCATACGGTGATCATCTCTCTACTGATGCAATGATTACATCTTAGAATGAATCGATTGTTGTGAGTTTTCTGTGTCACAAACTGGACTGGATGTTTTATGATAATAATGAGAAATAAAGGCATACAGCCACATCAATAAATCATCATTAAACCCACATTTATGTTTTAAAATATTTTAATTGGTCTGATGTAATAATAAAAATGAGATCAGATTCACTGTAAGAGGAAGATTATCATAATATAAAGGAAATAAAGGTTTGTGTAATAAATTTATATTTCACTCAATTAAATAAGTTACTGAAATAAATTAACTTTATGGAATATTTTACGTTTCAAAAAATTTATAAATTTCTTATTTTAACTCTTTTTTCTCTGAAGGACCAACATGATCAACTCGATCTGCTTTGAGAGGAAAAAACGTAAAACATTCAGGAAATTATGACTTTAAACTGATGAAGATTTCTCCCAAATGAACTCAGGTCCTGATTTCTGTTTTTATCTCATCAACTAAGATTCACTTCCAATAACATTTATAGGTAAAGCAGAGGTAATTAGTTATTCGTCTTCATTATCATTTTATGCTTATATTATCAATCAATCCAATTTTATTTGTACATTTCAGCAGCAAAGCATTTCAAAGTGTTTTACATCATTAAACAGTCGTGTGTCATTGAATAAACATTAAAATCTGCAACCCTTTAAACTTTAGTTGAAACTCCGTCAACTGGGACTCATTTAACTACATCAAACTGATTATTCAGTGTATAATTGAATCTATTTGTACTGTACCAAAGTTCAGATGGAAAGTGGAAGATTTGCTATAATCTGCTGGTATTTTGTAAAGTTATTGTTTTTATCGTGTTTTTATCATGTGTTGTCTGTAGATACATATTTATTTGTCGTTGTTATGAATGAAGAGTTTGCAGATTGAGCCAAAGCTTCGTTCTACATTTTTACATCCAGTTTGTTGTGGAAAATTTTCTGTTTGGTACATTTATATGAATCTCATAACCAAAACAAACTGAACTAATGATGAGCATTAAATGTGATTTTCCTGCTGCACTTTGTCAGTTTTATCAGCTGATACATGTTCCTATAGTTTTTATTTATTATTTTAGAAGAAAAATCAATATTTCAAAATAAAAGCATGAGCCTTCTGCAGGTTTTATTTATTTGAGTGCTTAATTATCTGCAAACTGAAGTTCTTGAAGTTTGACACTGAGCAGGACGTGCCATAATTATAATAATGTGAGTTTATTTAGGTATTAATGCCAAACATTTTATGCTGTTTTTCTCTGGAATGCAGACCAAACATTATTACCCAGAGCTTAACAAACCGTCTGCATACAGGACGATAACCTGCTCATAACCTTTAGCGCCATGTCTGCTCTTTGTACTTTAAAAGAGATTATTTCAATCATTTATAGCTCAACCCCATAAAGGTTTAATAGATACAACAAAGCGGGTTCTGGAGTTGTTCTGCTGGTGTAATGTTCTGGATAATCATGACATCCTGTCCACAGCTCAGTTATCTTCACCCCTCAGCCTGCCGTACTGCAACAGAAACATCGTCTTCTTCCACGCTCTGCATTAAACAGTAATGGATATGCACAGCCTCCCTCCCCGTCTATGTTGCAGTAAATACTGAACACGCTGAAAGTAGCCAGAAAACGTTGTAAAGGAGGAGTAAATGTTTCCTCCCCTGCTGACCTTGCCCTGAGATGGGATGTTGATGTCGGAGTGTGAGGGCCGCCGCGCTGCAGCCGCTGCAGCCACGCTCTAATGGATTGATAAAAAACCTCTGAGCAGAGAATCAATCATGATATAAACCAGGAGTGAAGCTTGTTAAAGTCCACAGAAAGTTCCTCTACCCTAATGCTCCTAATCTTTAGCAATTTTCTGCTGGACAGAAAGATTGCGGCTGTTCCTCCCATCCTGCCATGCATTAGAGCCAGGATCATTTCAGATGATGGACCAGCGGCGGATCTGAGGGACAAAGACAGCTTCTCCATGACCAAGGTCTCCGTCAAAGGGATTACTGTTCTGCATCACCACCAAGCCGCTGCTGGATGAGCTTTAGATCATCTTAGCAGCATGAGCAACAACAATCTTATACTAATGAGTCATAAACATCAACACTTTCCCGAGATGAAGCTGCTCTTTTCCCAGGAACTCAGCGAAGAGTCAACAGCTGCTGTGAACCAAACCAAACTGGACTAAACTTCAGCTTCTCTTTGCACAAACCAACCAGGATTCATTATTTTTCTGTAGAACATAATTCCTAATTATTTATGGAGAATCCATCTGTTTGTGGATCTGCTTTTAACTTATAAAGGAAAATAATGCAGCTTATGAAACTGAAATACTTTGCAGAAATGCTACTGGACATGTTATTGGCTGGTGTTTGGAAGCAGCCAATCCAGGACTATCTTTCATTTCCCTTGGTGCTGATTGGCTGAGTGGAGACGAGGAAGGCCTCGGTAGTGCCGAGAGGATTTCTACTGTGCATATCAATGCATATTCAGGTTTATTTGGTGTTTGAACCATTACAATAGGCAGTTATTGTTTTCAGAGACGGTCTCAGGTATTTGTGGATTTTAGCTATTCGGCTGTCGTCCCTGACCTCAACACCAGGTTCACTGGACTCCTTATATTTAACCTCAACTTGTCTGATTTTGCACAAACACTTATCTAAAGGTTTCTGTGTTTATAGGAAAGTGTAAGTTATCAAATATATTCTCCCGTTCTAATTCAAAAGACAAAAACGTAAGGGTCATGCTAGGGGTTGAACGACTTCATATTTTTTAAGGTCGACTACCACATGATAGAAGTCGAGTCGCGGTGACATCATACTGACGTACGCGCAAACGCTTCACAACAATAAATGGTGCGTTTGAGCATCAGGTGCGTCTGGTTTACATTCAAAGTCTGTGTGGAGCGTCGAGCGTGTCCGACGCTCCACACAGACTTTGAATGTAAACCAGACGCACCTGGTGGCCAAAACTCGTCGTGTGACGCACCATTAGAGGCTTTATCAGCTACATTCACGGCAAATATTGATTAAAGAGCGACGTCCCTATTCTGGTAGCCTTTGCTGAAGTTTTAAGTTTCTAAATTATTTACATCTTTATACAATTTCAGCTGTCTAACAAACTCACCTAGTTCACTTACTTTCATTTTCTTGGAAAAATCAGTTTTGTCACATGAATTCAACTAGTCGACTGGCTCCGTAAAAAGTCACTGCACAGTAAAGAATCGACTAGTCGGTGCAACCCGTAGGTCAGTGGTGCCCAAAGTGGGTCCTGGAGGCCCGGCATCCTGCAGGTTTTATTCTCTCCCTGGTGGTAACGACCTGTTCAGCTTGTCAATGTTCCTCTTAGGCCTCTAATGAGCCGTCATTTGATCCAGGTGTGTTAAGCGAGGGAGAGAACGGAAACATGCAGGATGCCGGGCCTCCAGGACCCACTTTGGACACCCCTGGCCTCAGTTATACTTCTATTGTTTAAATTGAAACCCGGCACCGACTCCCGGAGCAGACTCTGGGAACGGACCGATCCCAGATCCCTGCAGGCAGGAAGTGAATGAAGGGGAACTGTTAACCTTTGACCCTGAAAATCCCAAAAGCAGCAAAACATTTTCATACATTTCATTGTAGCTCACATGTTGAGTCTGCTGACGCCCGGACCAAAGTCAAACAGTCGACTGAGACAAAAGCTGAACAAAATTACACTGTTGTCATGACGACGATGAGAAATGACTGTCTTACAAATCCTTCATAAGCATCAGCTTTGATGTAACTGGGGTTTAAAGCGATCTTTACTGACTCCCTTTACGTCCAATTTTAAACTTTTTAATTCACTGATGATCAAAACAGAAAAAAGAGAATTCAGTGACAAAAAAACTGTTTACAGTGAAATGAATAAAGTGATAAATATGCTGGAAGAGATCATCAATTGTATATATATTATACTATATTATAATACTAAATAATATCAAACACATCAAAAACAAAATACATAAAGTAAATCTGTGCATAAAACACATATTCCTTCTAAGTTATGTCCGCTTAAGATATTTTCTGTGAAAACATTTCCACACAGTCCAATATTACACAGAGCTCTATTAAACAATTCAACTTTAAAATATATAAACATTTAAATTAAGGTTTTCCCATAAGTCAGAATGTTTAACCAATATAACCCTCAATTTGTTGCAGTGACGTGCGGTGAGGTTCACTGCTGGTGAGCCGCTGACTTCTGACTTAGACACCATGCATGTTATTGGACGTACGGAAATGTTTTAATTTGTTATGTCTGTAATATCTGCTCTCCATTCTTTCTTTCATACCCCCTGGCATACTGTGTAATATTTTGTGTTCTGTTTATGTTTATCTTTGTATTTGTAAACAAAGACATTCATTAAAACAAAATAAAAAAATAGTTTTGTGCCTGTCATCTTTGCAGAATTAGAACTTAATCCTGTGTATTTGTTTTGAACCAGTTAATCACAAACATTGTCTATTCACACAAAAACATAAAGTTATGTTATAAATATATGAAACTCAAAACAACAAATTCACTTTTTTGGAAACAAGTATTCATCAAAGTTTGTCTGTTTGCATTGAATATGGAAAATGTTGGAGTTCAGAAGGCAAACAGAAGATCTGAATGCAGATTTAAACTACGAGTTGAAGAGAAACTTTGAGACTTTGAAGAGTTGATCAAATACCTCATAATTACAGAGTGAATTTTTTCCAGCTCTTAAGAGCCTCTTAACTCCTTTTCAAGGTTGTCTTCAGTCCTTACATCCAAACAAAAATGGTTAGAGTATTATTTAGCTGAAAGTACGTCTGTACAACATTTCTCTCTCCTCTTTTCAATTTTATCTGGCAACGGTTTACTCCCTATAGTCTCCATTTGCATACCTCATTTCAGTAAAGCAATTCCCTTAAATATCCTTTCAACATTTTCCCAATGACAGAGTGAAGGATGTGTGAGTCGCTGCTCATATTGTCCTTTAGGCTTACCTGTGGTTATTCCAATTTAGTGTCTTTATGCAGCACTCTCCCTTGCCTTTACCTTGGTGTCTTCCAGAAGAAAACTAAAAAAACAAATTTAATGGAACAGTTTCTCAGGGTTTCAATTATTTGTCTGTATAGCGATACGAGTGGAGACAGCATGAGGGTAAATATGAGGTATAGAAGGGCAGAGCTCTAGGGGGGTGGTTTCATTTCTGTGAGTCAGACATGGCTCTATTGCTCAACAATAAATCTGATTTAATACCTATTGTCCTGCACTGGCTGGAGTCGCTACGGAGACAGAGAGAGATGGAAAAAGATGGAGGGTGGTAAGCAGTGCAGAGGTGAGTAAATAAGAACTGAAAGGAGAGGAAGCGGCGTGAGATATTGGTTGGTTCTGTTCTATTAAATCAGAATAATAGAGCTGTACATGCAAAAATCCAAGCAACAGAGACGTCTGGGGGCCGCCGTCCCAAAGCTCCTGCAAATGGGATCCAGTGTCAACAGTTAACTTAACACAAGGACACAGCTGCAGCCGCCAGTTCTCATCAACAAGCAGCAAAACAACTCCCACTCAGGAAGGAAAGTGGCTTACGCTCCACTTCCACGGCTGCACGGCTCCAAGCATGGCTGTGAAATCCCAAACCGCATCCCTGCTGCTGCAACCGGCTGCAACGGAGCCCCACTCCCACCAGCAGCTTAGTCACAGATCAGCAGTCCGTCCGACTTCACTGCCATCAGGTCTACATTCCTACATTATTACTAGCATGTAGTAACGGCTCGTCGCTCACAGGAAGCAGAACTTCAATAGGAAACCATGACTAAGCCTCCATTAAACAGAGATATGGAGCTTTCCTCTATTTCATGAATTTATTAATCATTTTGTAAACTTTCTGTTTCAGAAGAGTTTGGGTTGGAACTCTTCAACGTTCAGAGTCCTTCTGGATTGTAAAGCTTTGACTGTCCCACTAGGACCAGAAACAGCAGATATTAGTCTTCACTAATATCTAATATCTGTCTGAAAGACTGAGAATCACACACTAGGATGTTTTAACAGCTGATAATCCGGTACACCTGGTCCAATTAGGAACCAGAACTCCATCATCTGCTCCTCCTCCAGCTGCTGTGGCTCTGAGTCAAACCAACCTGTTCCCCTTCTGGCCTGTGGGGGCGCTGCACCAAGAACCACTGAAGGAAACGACACAAAAACCTCTGAAGACACTGAGAGCAACTTCCTTCTTCACCAGATGGAAACAAGATGGAGGATTTTAGCGGTTGGAGGATTTCTCTTTAGTCTTTGGCTAAAAACCAGGAGCCATTTCTGCTGCTATCACTAGGCTAGCATGTTAGCTATGGTTATATTTACCCAGAATGACCTGCGCTGTAGTCCACTTCCTGCTTTTGGAGCGGTCTCTGGTCCGCTTGGCGTTCACATGCGCATTCAAACTGAACTAGAGTTCACTTCAGCTGAACCCAGACCGAGGTTTGGAGGATTCACACCTCCATAAACACAGCGGACTTTCTAGGCAGATGGACTGGAGTTGGATTGAAGTGGACTGGAGTTGGACTGGAGTTGGATTGAAGCGGACTGGAGTTGGATTGAAGCGGACTGGAGTTGGATTGAAGCGGACTGGAGTTGGATTGAAGCGGACTAACAGGGCTGATGGGAGTGAAGCTTGAAATCTTTACCCGTAGAAAACCACAGACTGCAGGATTTATCAAACCAACTGAAACCAACTTGAAAAATGAAACTCACCCAGTTTAATAGAAGTACATGGTCAGACTATCTTTCTGTTCCTCCAGGAAGCGACAGTGATGCGATATTCACAGTGGCCTGCTGGTGGCGACCAGCGGAGGCGCTGGTGAGCAGCAGCCAGGCCAGCTGCCCCAGAGCAGCTCTGGCTGCAGTGTAGCTCCAGTCAGTGAGTGACAGGACGCGCAGTGGAGCCTCAGACTGCAATGAAACCCCTTCATATAAAATGGCTTGTTTCCATACGTACAGTCGGAGGCCGAGAGAGAGCTGGAACTAACTGAGCTGATCCTCATGAGTGGCATGAACACACACTTCTGTCTGAATATTTTGAAATGATTTTGGTTGTTTTTGTGTTTGTTTCCACATTTAGCTGATGACCTCAGATTTGACTGCTTGGATCCAAAATCCAGGACGGCTGAAGCCAACTCTGATTTGGAAGCCGGGCGGCTTAACACATGAGATCATCAAATGTTTACATATTTAAATCTCTGCATTTAGTCAGAAACACAGGGTTGATCCAAGCCACGTCTTTTCAGATTTCTGAATCAGAACCAGAATCACAAACCAGCCAATGACAGCGCAGCATCCAGCTGCTGCTAATCAGGAGTTTTAAGTGTTTTGTGCTTCCTGCACCTCATCCTCGCCGTGTCCTCTCGGCTCATCGCGGCCTCTTGGGTTGCTGCTGTTCGTCTGCCAGGCCCGCGTCATTACGGATGAAACCCTGAGCCCGTCTTCCTGACAGCGGCGCGGCGCAGCTCCGCTGCATGTCTCCTGCTCATTAGACAGGGTTACATCAGCTGGCCCGCTTCCCGCCTGTCGCCCTGTTTCTGATTAAACGCATCGCAGACGTGAGGTCAGCGCGCTCAGGCTGCTGCCACCTCGAAACCTGCATTAACACATGCAGGTCGACGGAGCCGCTCTGGGTGGACCGCCAGGCCGCGGGTCGCTCTGTAAAGTTAATAAATGTGAATTATTAAATGCAAAGGCAAACTGTGCAGTTTAAGGTTTGAATCCATCCTAGTTTGCATTAAACAGCTTTTGATGGCAGATAAAGTTTGATGATTTGGTAAAATTTGCTGCAGACGGTCCCAGCCGGGTCAGAGGATCGATCCCAGCGTTTCAACAGAAACCGGTTCAGACGGACTCAGTTTCATCTCTTAAAGTCCATTATAACCATTGAAGCCAGTTGGCCTGAGGTTCCTGCTGCGCTGCGCATGATGGCAGCATGTTGGAGCAGCTCTGCTGCCTCTGATTGGTTCTTCTTCAAGACTTTAGTTCCTCATTTCCTGCTGTTAGAACACATATTCCCTTTGGTTCTGGATGCTGAGCATTTTTTCTCTTACTTTTTTACTTTGCTATAACAAACATGGCAACAAGGTGTTTTTTGTTTATTTTTTCGTAGCAGGAGCTGATTAGTAGCCAAAATCTCCAAAAGTCTGTGAACTTTGATCCCAAATCCCAGAGGAGCTGAAAAGGAGGCATCATGGATGCAGAGCAGAGAGAGAAGGAAGTTCAAACCGTCTCTTCCCAACTCCAAACGACCAGAGAAGATTAAAGGAGGAGGAGCAAAAGCAAAGGGGGCAGATTAGCAGAGCTGCTAACAGCTGATGTTGTCATCCTGAACATGTTAATGGGGAATATTGTCTCTGCTGTCAGAATATTGAGCTGTTAGCATGTTAGCATGGCCCTACAGGAAGACTCAGTCAGAGGCCTCTTCAGATCTGCTGCAAAACTGACTGCTACTGGAGATCTGTCCTACCTTTACTGTTATACTGTTGCAGAACCAAACACACTAACAGAGATCAGGCACAACATTAGGACCACCTGCCTGACTGCGTGTCGGTCCATCCAGGAGCAGAATGAACTAACCGGAACATTTTTCAAACTGATGAAATCCTTTAACTTTCTGCATGTCCCATATCTTTTTATTTGTTGTGAAATCTTCTTTGTTTCTGTGTCACAACAACATTCATCACTTCAGAATGAGGAGATAAAATTTCTCCCTGCAAAGTTTTTTTTATGTAAAGCTGAAAGATAGTTTATGATCTCAAGACACCAGCATGGCATAATGTTTCAAACTACGGCAGGAAAATGATAATGTAGCTTTTTCTATATTTAATTACCAACATGGACGCGTTTCTGCAGCAAAGCATCTCAGAATATCCGGCTTCATGTCCGTGAGCCGATCAACAACAGAGAATTAAACAGCGACGGAATTACAAACTTCACAACAATAATTATTCAATATTTCAGATGGAGTCTCATCAGTCATGTGGCACAAAGGAGCTGTGGAACAGATTGGCTACTGTAATGCTAGGCTGCAGCACCGAGCCAGCAACGCAAGGCTTTCCTTTCCACTCTGAGTGTGTGTGTGTGTGTGTGTGTGTGTGTGTGTGTGTGTGTGTGTGTGTGTGTGTGTGTGTGTGTGTGTGTGTGTGTGTGTGTGTGTGTCAGAACAGTTTCTGTGCTCACTCTGGTGCAGAAAAGATGCATTGGTATTATTTGATTTGAGAATCTGGAGGCTAATCGAACACGATGCGGCTTAGTGATGGCTGGCTGGAGGAGGAATGATGAGCGATCCGGACCGCTGCAGGGGTTGAGTTTGGGTCAAGCACCGTTCTGTCACACAGCCCTGGAGAATACAGGCGCTGTCACAACAGAGGTTCCTCTGGGGACGGACAGGCAGTGAGGAAGATAACAGCAGGAGAGACAGCTGGGAGCAGAGCCAGCCAGAAAACCTGCAGAACTGAACCCAGACGGATCGTTTCTACCTCCATGATGCTTCTGATGAGGCCGTTTGCAAATCTACATGCTAACCTCAGCAGCTCCTCAAAACGTCCCTGATGCGTCAGTGGGCTTTGATGAAAAACACGGAGGATTTTCTCTCACATATAAATGAGCTCAAACATCAGATGATCGTCTCTGGAGCCGTTCTACATGCTGCACTCATTTCACAGGATCTGCAGTTCGCCTGATAATGTCTAATAATCTGAAACCTGGATCCGATCTCAGCCAGCAGAAGGTGTCAGTGAACTCATCGTCATGTTAGCATGAAGCTCCTCAAGGACAAAAGCTTCAGCGACCTCCGTTAGCATCAAGACTCGGTTCCTCCTGTCTGTGGAAACGACCACAGCAAAATGCTAAGCTGCTAACGCTAAAATGATAACAAACCATCATAGACATGAATTAGTTGTGCTGATAATTTTGTTTTTAGCCTTCTGCTAATGTTAGCGCTGTGTGCTAGCAGTTAGCTAGAGAACAGAACCTTACTCTGAGTTTTGAAAAGTTATTAGGTGAACAGCTGGCATAGCTTTTGTCCTGGGGAACACATGATCCAGATGAGTTCAGTGCGTTCTTGGTGCTAGCCTTAGCTAACCCGCTAACCATGCTGAGGTTTTCCAGACGTGTTCGTTCACGTTGAGTCGTTTTCTGGCTCCAACATGTCAGGCTGGATGGACGAGTCTACTGCTGGTCAGAAACGTTTCTGCACCGTCAGATAATCTATCTCTGCTATCAAACTACAAAAATGGCCGAACAGCAGGGGGCGGGGTCTGAACTACCTCATTTGCATTTAGAGAGACCAAAACGAGTTGCTCTCAGATGAACCTGGGGTCAGAGGTCAAAGAGGAATCTGAGGAGCTACAAGAACCAGGAAGTCAGCTTTAAATAGACCACAAGTGGAGGGTTCAGCTGAAGGACTGGAAAGGAACATTTGTTCACCTTGAATCCACTTTCCATCTCGTTCTGATGCTCAGTTTGAAGTCCACCAAGTCGTTTTCACCAAGTCTCGATCAATAGATGAACTGATTGGCTGGTTCTGCATCGGGCATTCGAGCAGCCGTGCCTTATAAAGTGGCAGTGATGTGTTCAGGTGTCTGTGTCAGAGTTGGAGTCCAGGTTTGAGCTGTCAGAATAAATGATGAGGAGTTTGGCGGCGTAGTGAGGAGATAAAGGACGGGTGGATTCCGGGTCAGGAGGGACGTCTGAGCGATAACGAGCCGCTTCCATCCTTCATCCGCCGCCAAGGCTGCAGGCAGAGGGGAGCGGCTTATTGAGTCCGATTTATGCCCTACCCAAACTCTTTGTCAGAGAGATGAGTGAACCATTGGAAATATCATTCAAGCTAATTTATTTTGCATCTATCAACTATTTTTATGTTCAGCATCAATAACTGCCTGCAGCAGCAGCAGATCTGGACCTTCTTCCTCATTTTTGATCCTCTCTTCCCTTCATAAACTTCCTAATCGTTCCCCACTCACTCCGTCCGCCAGTGCGCTGCTGTCATTAAAGACACTTGATGTCCAAACGTTTGATGAGACGCATTTCTGAGAGACGGTAAGCTGGCGGTCAGGCGGGGGGGCGATGAGGCCCATGAAAACCCGAGGCGTTGCTTCACTGACTTATTGAAGGGTGGGGACGCCATTAGAGGGCGCGCCGGGAGGAACATCATTAACGAGCTCACATTGTTGAAGAGATGACGTTAATTAAAGGGTTCCCACAGCAATGGAAAAGGCCTTTGATTAGACCACCAAAGCCTCTCTGCTCGTCTGCCACTTGTAGCTGTGTGACCTTCACACCAACCGCAGCCAGAGTCCTGCTGCCAGTTTACTGAGCAGAGAGTGTGTGTGTGTGTGTGTGTGTGTGTGTGTCTTCCACACCAGGAAGGACCCAAGGAAAGGAAACACTGCGCCAATTAGAGTCTGCAGTTCAGAGCATCATTCAGCTGAACATGAGACAGAAGAAAAAACCGATTCAGAGCTCAGCTGCAGCAAAAGGTCAGAGGAGACGATGTCCAACAGAAGGGCAGGAAGCTGGATTATTGTCATGGCCTCAGGCTGCAGGAGGAAACAAGGCTCAACTGTGACTTTCAACAGGCTGCTGTCCCTAATGAATGAATGGAGAGTAATTTAGTACGGATGGTCCTTTCTTCCTCTGGTTTAGCGTAAAATATGAGCATTAGTGGTTTCTTTCAGTTCTGACAACGATCCAGGCCGAGGCTGGACTCCTCAGATATTTGGAGGTCAAGATTTGGTCAAACAAAGAAGGATCCATCGATGGAAAGGTCTGGAAGCAGACGGTGGGTCGGCGGACAGACGCTCAGGTCGCCGATACGACAGAGACGGATTGGTTAAAAGAAGCTAATAAAACTCTGTCAGGGGAAATAAATACTCGATGTTCCCATTTCAGCAACTGATCCGATCTCAGGAAATCCTGAAATGCAGAAATGAGGCAATATTTCTCTCCAGTCGCAGGTCATCCTGCCTCAGATTGACAGCGTGACAGAAAGAAAGTCTTACTTTCATTTGAACTGCAGGACGATTCATGGAAACGGTTTCTGTGAGTGAAAATCCTCATCATTCGAGCTGCTTCAGACAAACAGGGAGAATGGAAACAGTCTGCTGCTGGGATCAGGCTTTAACACGCAGAGATGATCATTACAACACTTCAAAAATAAATACTCTATGACTGAAGATCAGTCAGCTGCCTTAAAACTGTAGCTTCATGAATTCAGTATTTATTTAAATCAAGAACAAAATCAGTTTACATACTTTAGACCAACATTAGATTCTTTTTCTTGTTTTGCTCTTTTGTTATTTTGTTTGCATTTCCTTTTAACTCCTGCAAAGCACTTTGTTTTGCCTTGTTTCTGAAAATGTGCTATAGAAATAAAATGACCTTTACCTAAAATCAGCAGTAGACAGCATTGAAAATAAACTGGGTAAAAGATCAGCGCTGGACTTTAACATGTCAGTTTTAATTAATGAAGCACCCAGATATATAAACTCCTTAAACTTTACTCTTTTTGCTGCATACGAAGGTTTTGGCGGGATCGTTTGTATTCTTGGTTTCTGGAACGCCTGTAAATCTGACGCACAAGCAAACGGCTTCCTGGTCTGAAGCTGAAGTCGCATCAAATCCTTCAGATTCAGGATCTGAACTCACAACCTGCCGATGTTTCCATCCGTTCTGATATCTGTGCTGGAGGTTGATCCGCTCCAGAACAACAAAGATCAATAGACTGACAAGATAAAAGGTGTTGCTGCACACGGTGCGGCGCAGCAATCTGCAAAGGCTGCAGAGCTATTCAGCTCAGGAAGGCATGCAGGCTGCAGCTGGGAGCAGAAGAACAAAACGGCCCAGAAAGGAAACTAGTTTTCTTTCTATCGTGTGAAAAAGGTCGAGGCCCTGCTGCTTCCCTCTTGGACACATTCTGACCCTGAAACTTCTCCAGCTGATATTTCTGAAACCCTCAAACCTTCCTGGAAACCAGAGGAGATCTCACCTGATAAAGGTGGTCTGGTTCTCAGCCTGCAGCTCAAATCACTCAGGAAAAGCTGAGCAACATTAATAAACTCCAGTTCAGTTCATGGAAGACGCAAATATTAGAGACAAAACCGAAAAAAGCAGGAAGAGCTGCAGAGCAGCGGCGTGAGGTATGTCACTAAATATCACAGAGTACTCTACTGATGGAAAGTTTGGTGGAAGGAAAAACTGGCAGAAAAAGGCATCAGGGAAGTTATGGACAGCAGTCAGAGACCCAACACACACTGATGGATCCAGAACCCGTTCCTGATGTTAAACCCGTCCAGAACCACAGACAACAGGAGGAAAACGTCGTCTCTGATCTAACTCAGTGAAAAATCAAGTTCTGTTTATTATCATTCATTGGTTTTTATCCGCCATTAAATGTAAGGCATCCAAACCAGTTATCAGATAATCTAGAGATAATCCTGACTCACAGAAACGGTTCCCACCATAAAACTTCTCAGACCTTCATTTAGCCGAACCTGAAAATAACAGAAACGCTGATTTCTTCTGTAACTCCTGAGTTTGACCTGTAAGTCAGTGAGCAGCTCCAGATGTTGGATGGATGGAAGATCCGATCCGTTTTATTCTCCGTGATGAAACATCAGCTCAGCGGTCAGAGCCAGCACAGCAACATAACCCAGATTTCTCGTTTTGACGTCTCCAGCTGCAGAGTTAGAAAACTGAAGCGACTGCAGGCTAGCGGTGCCGGAAAGGGCGTGGCCTCCGAGCGTACGTTCATCCGGCACCACAGGAGAGAGACGAGGCGAAAAATGGTTTCTAGCTTTAAAAGGCTACAGCTGAACAAACATTAGCGTTAGCGCTACTGTGCCGTCTGCATGCATCTATTCCAGCCACATGATTGGTCCAACCTGGAGCATCGTTTGTCTTTTCTGTATATCAAATGTCTGGACCAACCCTTTCTCATATTTGAATTGAGGAAACTCCTTTTGCGATGCCTGCTGCTATCGTTGAATCCCAGCAGGCTCACCTGTTGGAATCTCACCTGAACAAATGAATCTGCCCCACTTCGCTGAGGAGCTTTGAGGTCAAACCAGTTCATCTGTTCTGCCTGAAGGTCAAACGCGTTTCGCCGTGGATCGTCCGCCATGGCTGCACCTCGCGCCCAGCCGTCTCTTCTCTGCTGAATATCGATCTGATTACTGCCACGGTCTGTTTAAGCCCTTCTACTGAACAGACAACCAACACTCACCATGACAGACTCGGCGCTCTGTCCTCTCTGCTGTCTGTCGTTTGGGTTTTTGTGTTTTGGCCACAGAGCAGCAGAATCTGCTCCGACTGTAAGGTCAGCAGGAAACGAAGCAGATGTGCCAGCAGGAGAGGCGCTTGGCCCGCTCCGTCTTCTCCATTTGTCAGAGTTACAGCCCCCAAGGCACTCTGAGAGCACTTAAGGTTGGCGATAAATACACACAGCCACTAAAACAAAACCCGCTGACAATTCAGGGACGCGTCACACCTACATGGACTTTAAATTACCGGCCCTGATTCATCGGCAGCGCCCTCTCTGAAACACTCTGACTGACCTCATGGAGCAGAACGGAAAAGTCACAGCAGCAGCCGTGCGAACTGATGCTAACTGATGCTAACTGATGCTAACTGATGCTAACTGACTCTAACTGATTCTAACTGATGCTAACTGACTCTAACTGATGCTAACTGATGGGGATGTGATGATGAATCGATGGTATCAGGCCATTTAAGGCAGAAAGCTCCGCCTGATGAAGGAGCTTCAGGAAACGTCAACCATCAGTGGAACAAACGGACATAAATATTGTTTCATGAAGCATAAAATAACTTTTTAAAAATCATTTGATCTTGTTAGTCTGTTCTTTATGACTGGTAGCTTCACTAAGGAGCCACTCTCGTCTTTCTAAGGGAATGAACAGAGTCCCAAGTCAAGTCTCTAACAAACGCATGTGTCATGTAGTGTGACACATGCGTTCACACTACATGGTGAGAGGAACCAGAAATTAATAAGGGCTGAAAAAAGCAACAGGGAGAGCGGGGCATGGAGCAAGAGTCCAGGAGGAACACGAAAATCTGGGAGTTTTACTACAGAAGAGGCAAATCTAATCAAGAGAACGCAGACGACAAAAATATCTATAAACCGAGAGGGAAAACAGAAAAAAACACACAAAATGAAACGAGTATGGCAAGATCTGAACTATATTAATATCTGTCATAAATCAGAGGTTCGGTGGTGAGGATAAGAAGCTGCTAGATCCAGGTTGCAGTGAAAGTGTACAGACATCCAGGCAGTCCAGGTGAGCGATGAGGCGAGGAACTCAGACACTGGTAGCAACTGGAGCAGCACAACACAGGACCAAACGGCAAGAATCCGGCAGGGAGCAGGCGACGCGGCGGGTTTAAATACACAGGGACTAATCAGGGGACAGTCAGGGGACAGACAGGACGACACAGGGACTAAATAACATACATAACAACCAAACTGATCAGATTGCAAGGTGTTTCAGCTGTGCTCCACCGATGGTTTACCTCAACTGATCAGGAGAAAATGTCTTGTGAGACTAAAAGCTCTGTCTGTGATGATGCTGGTTCAGTCTCCACAGGATGCTGGACGCTTGAAACTGTCAGAATGAAATACTTTACGACTTCCCAGCTAATATCTGACCAAATTATTACCAAAGGGTGATTTGATCCTTAAATTCCGAAGCAAAAAAGCAAAAAAGTGAGGTGAAGCGTTACATCGTCTGTGATAAGGCAGCACACCCATCAAACCCACAGATACTTCACAGCTGCTGTTCGCCAAGCAGTGAACAAAGCAAAGGCAATCAGCTCCATGCAAATCGAAAAACAAGGACAGAAAAGCGCTGAGACGGCCGACGCTGCAGCGTCCGCCCAGTGAGAACCTCTGGGCCTGAGAGCAGCGCAGGCAGAGCCTGAAAAGGTTCGTACATGTTTACTCTGAAAAGAGAGAATTTAGGTTCAGCACTTCAGTGAACAAGCAATCAAACGGTGAAAAACATTGGCTCATTGTTGACATGAAGCATAATTGCATGCAGCTTTCTGCTGCCGTTTCCAACACAAGAGCAGAAGAGAATTAAACATGCAGAGCGGCGCCGTAATCACAGGTTCAGACGGACGAGGAAACGAGAGGCTGGTGGTAAGTAGGAAATATTAGGTTTACATTTTAACATGTCATTTATGGTCATAAATACAGCAATGTGTATAATGTTACAATGAGAAACAGCTTAATGCTCAAATACATTATTAGAGTGTTTATTTTCTCCAGGTTTAAAGATTTATATTATTATTAGAAACATCAGAAGCTGTTGAACTGATTTTGAACAATCTGTTGAATTGAAGGGATTTCAGCATCAAACTGATCCATCCAGTCTGCAGCAGTTTGATTTGTGTAAAATCAAAAATCAACCATCAGGAGCTTCTGAACAAACTTTCCGCTCAGCTGAAGCTGCGTTCACACAGCAGGCGAACCAGAACCAAACCTGATTCTGGTTTTTTCACTCACAAATGAATCCAATCTGCTCCACATGTGGAACTAAATCCCATCCGATAGTTTCCAAAGCATCTGCAGTCTGAACGTCGCATTTTATCCAACATGCATCAAAACAGACGGTAAATCTAGACTATGGCTGAAAATGACGATAATGAAGTGATGAAAGCAGTCTGAGTCAGTGAACAGAACCGGGTCAGAACCGGGCCAGAGGCTGCAGCTCCACTAAAGGCTGCTGTTAGCTGTTAGCTTCATCAGCTTCCTGCTGACCGTCTGCTGACCGTGCCGTCGCTCTCAGCAACTTTAAAAAGAAGAACGAATGAAATTTATTTCAGAAACAATCTGAACTGAGCATCAGCAGCTGCTGGGAGAACGAAGCCTAAAACCAAACTCTTCATTCTAACATGGTTTTCATCAGAACAACTGCTGCTGCTTCATTTGTACCTCTACACAGTTTCCCTGCGTCAGAACCGTGTTTAACTGGAGGTTCTGGTTCCGGTGTGCCGGCTCGTCCCCTCAGGAGCTGCAGATCCGGCCGGCCTGACACCCAGTTATTATTCATGTTATGGAGATTTTTCAGGAATGCTCATTGAAAACTGTTGATCTCAGCAGAATGAATGAATTTCAGCACTTCAGAAAAAGAAATGAGAGAAAATGTATTGCTGTTTAACTTCTAATTATCAAATAAGTAACAGCGACAGGGTCGCAGATCTACTTATAAACAAAAAATGACACATATTGGTAAAATGTGAGGAGTTTGAGTCAGCATTAGGATTAAACTGGTCAGTAATATGAATTAGTTCATATTTATGTGTTTGAGGTGCAGCCATGCGGCTCGCGGACAGCAGCTGGTCCTGATATTTGGATATTTCCACCTTTATGTTCTGAACTATGTGGAATATAAGCTGTGAGATTTATGAAAATATTGCATTTATTGAAACTAGTTTATTTGATAATGATGAAGCCAGACGCAGCATTTCCCTGGACTCCAGACATGTCGGGGGGGAAACAACAAATAAATATTAAAATAAAAGAAGCATTTATGTTAATATTCAATCTTTATTCAGAGGTGTGAATACAAGTTTTTAATTTTTTAAAGTTTAACGTTCTCACCTGTTTTACCCCGCAGTCAGTTTGATTTATGGAGCCTGCAGCAGAAAGCTCCAGGTGAGGCAGGGCGTCCCTCCTCCTGCCTGCAGGGGGCGCTCCGGAGCCCTGCCTCTGTTTTCTCATGAATATGTTTCTCAGATGGTCTTTGTTTGACTTTGGGTTGTTTGGATGGAAAGTGAGCTTGGTTTCCATGGAGACAAAAAGGCGACACATAAACGCACCATAGAAGAAATTATTTTCCACCAGAATGATGGGAATAATGAACAATCCTTAAAAAGTAGAATTTTTATGTTTGTGATGAAAAAACAAATTAATCAAAGACAACAAACAATAAAAATAATCCAGAACCAGCAGAACCAGAACCAGAACCAGCAGAACCAGAATGAGTAGAACCAGAACCAGCAGAACCAGAACCAGAACCAGAACCAGCAGAACCAGAACCAGCAGAACCATTTTTCATCTTTATTTTAAAACTCTTACCGATACGAAGCATAAATGAAGCGTCTGGATTTTAACGGTCTGACCTGAAGAGGGCGCTGCAGGCTGCTCGGCCGCTCTTCATCACACAAACACTGTCCTAATCAGGCAAAACATTATGACTAGATGCTGTCCAGCAGCAGGTCTTTGAATTGAAGGAAGGTTTGTTGGTTCAGAGGTAAAATCGTCTCCGAGCTGCTCGGCTGAAACCTCCCATGTCGAGGAGGGGTCAGCAGGGCATCCTGACCTCTCTGTTGCTATGCAACCACTTTCACACCTCAACATCCGCAGCATCACGCAGCTCATCTGTTGGATCAACCAACAGGGTGGCTGGTTTTCATGAACCCATTAAGAGTCCATTAAATGCTGTAATTCTGCCTGCTGTGAAGCAGGAAGTGGATCTGTGGCTCTGCCAGAGAGCAGGTGATCCAGATCACTCAGAACCTCTCTGACCAGGCAGAGCGGCTCGGTCCAGACCGTTCCTGGTTTCAGATTAACTCATTTTCTCAGATCAGCTTGTTTTGTCCCTGTAAATGTGCAACGCGTGCCAAGACTAGGCCAGTCCTCTCTGGGAGTTTCTCAGTAATCAGGAAGTCCAAGCTGGAGGTTTTCCATGTGTGAAGCTCTGTCACATTTCCTGACAAGCTTCAGCTCCGCCTCAGCTGTAATTGGGCTTTTAATTGGATGACACTTAAAATGTCAGTTCACATGAAATGTTACATCTTTGACTTTTTATAGCAGAATAAAGAACATGGAGTAAAACGTGCTGCAGAGGTGGAGGTTCAGGCTTAAAGACAAACATTTGCATTTGAGAGTTTTTCTGGTCTTCAGGAGAAATCCGGATTATCCGGGTCCAGCTGCTTCTCCTCTTTGGTTCAGGCGGTTCTGGTTTTTAAGACTCAGATGAACAAAATGAGAAATTCAGATGAAATATCCAAATGTCCACATATCAGATTCCAGAGCCTCAATGTGCAACGCTGGATCCCAACACCTGATGGAGGAAGTTTGCTGCTTGTGTCAGAACCAGAACCAGAACCAGAGCCACCTGGTTCTGGCCATGGTCCAGATTCGGATATCTCTGGTCCTGATATGAACCTCGGCTTCCTGACCTGAAGGAGCGTCTGATGACCTCGGCCTCAGATGGTCAGGCGACGTTTGGAAACACTGATCAGACGCCATCAGATCAGCTGGAAACTGGACCGTAACCAGATGAACAACGTTCATGTCAACAGTCTGATCCACAAAGACGCTACAGACTGTGCAGTTCTGCAGGTCCAGAGCAGACGGCAGCAGATCCGTGGAGCCAAACCGTTAATAGAACCACAGATGCTGGCAGACAAAGTGAATCTCCCTCCAAATGCAGGAAACGCTGGAAACGCAGAGCGGCTCAGGAAACGCAGGAAACGCAGAGCGGCTCAGGAAACGCAGGAAACGCAGAGCGGCTCAGGAAACGCAGGAAACGCAGAGCGGCTCAGGAAACGCAGAGCGGCTCAGGAAACGCAGAGCGGCTTCAGGAAACGCAGAGCGGCTCAGGAAACGCAGAGCGGCTTCAGGAAACGCAGAGCGGCTCAGGAAACGCAGAGCGGCTCTGCCTCCCTGTTGGTCCTCATTACCAGGTTTATTCTGACTGACGGCATAAGAGTCTGAGAGGCTCACTGTACAGCCAGAAACGACACACACATCCATTAATGATAAATTCAGCTTCCATGTCTTCAGTATTCAGAGTCGTTCCTTCCGGTGTGAATCCAGTAAAAATGTGGGAACCAGTGGAAGTGAGCCATCAGCTCCCAGCGTCGCTTTGTGCCCCACTCAGCGCTCAGCGTCCCGGAAAAGCTCCAGGCTGGTTTGACCCCAGAGCACAGAAACATGAGAGCCTGAGCAGGAAACGTTATGCAGCTGAGAGGCAGTAAAACGAAGTGAAGCTGCTGCAGACAGACGGACGGAGACATCCATCTGATCTGCGGCTTTCAGGAGGAATAAAGCAGGTAGTGAGTCCAGCGACGCGCTGCTTTCATTCAAACAATATTTCAATACATGCAGTTTTATTTCAGAGTCAAAACATTTGTTTTGTTTAATGGCTTCAGATCATTAAATAAGTTTTAATATTAGACAGAGAAAAGGAAAGTTAAAAATCTTTGTATCGCTGAGGTTCAGAGATCCTCAGATCTAAAACATCAGCACATCTGAATGCTTGGAAACAAAATCAAGGTTGGGGAGTGGCCTAGTTAAAGTCCAGACTTAAATCTGATTGAGAAACTGGAATAACCGAGTTAAAAGATTCACACCAGTTTTGCCTGACAGTTATTAGAAGGTAAACATTTTAACTAATTCATCTGCTTCATCAGGTTTTTTATTTCACACCAACTACAAATGTTTGATGGTCTCGTGCTGGAGTCAAAGGGAAGCTAGAGAAATGATTTGAAGATGTTTGTGAAATATTTCTGTTGGTAGAATGAGCTGAAGCTGTGGAAACCAGCAGGCAAAGAATCAGACCTGCTGAGCAGCAGGAAAACTCACATCATGAACAAGATGAGGGGCGACACGGCAGAAACCTTCAGCTTCCACAAACGATATGAAGCAAAACGGGAGACGAAGGAGACGCTTCCTGATTACTGCAGATTAAACTCCCTGAGAGCCGGACGGCAACAAGTCCAACAGGCAGGAGAAAATCACACACAGCATAAACAGCAAGTACAGATATACTAGATATACTACACACACACACACACACACACACACAACCTTTTACGCCTGAATTTCAAATGTCTGCCAATATATTTCTTCCTTATTTTAATTGTAAGTAGTTCTTTAAATGTCCTGTGTGATGATATATTTACCCATTTATCCATAACAACTGGAACTTTCAATATCCAGCAAGTTATTTTCGCAATTTACCGTCTATTAAACGAGTGGCCCCGGATTAATTACACTCTGCAGCTGCAGCTGTGAAATTACTGCAATAACCCGATATTGGCTGGAAAGTGCAACGTCTCCCTTTTCAGAAACCGTTGGAATTTTTCAGATAGCGCTACGTGTGGCGGAATTACGGTACTGCAAATTTGGACGTGTCGCCGGCGACACATTCCGGTCTCGAAGGGTTTTAACCATAGACATAATATAAGGATAGACCCTCATGCACCGCTCTCGCCTGTTGTCATTGACTAGATTTAGGGCGGCCATCTTGGAGCGGTACTCCACT
>NW_015112972.1:596341-601856 GCF_001443285.1 Poecilia latipinna
TTTTAACAGAGGAGCCATGTTGGGATGACTTCCTGAAGGCGGAGCTTTAAAAACAGCAGGAGTTTCTTAAAGAGACAGGAGCCCAATTTCAAGCGCCAAATGTGATATGCATATATATATCTGTTAAAAGTACGTCCATTTGTTTAGTACTACATTACCCATGATGCATCTGTTCGTTTTTGTAGTTCGAATTTCATGTAGATGAGCAAGTTATTTTCTGTGCTTCCTTGTGGCTCGGTGGCATAAAATCCATCCACAGATAGCATCCACCATCAATCCTTCCTTAATCCCGTGTGTATGAGACCTGTGTGCGTTTTTATTATGTAAGCATTTTCCGCCCAATATTTGGGTTTATGTCAGTTATTAGCCCAGGAGGTGAAATTGGCCTCGAGTTTCTCTGGCTACCGATAATGTTAGCGATTATAACTCAAGTTTATACTATTATTTTCCAGAAATATTACCATTGTAGTAGCATGTGAGGAAATTTACCGTTAATTCATATTTTCTGACGGTTTTTGTCATTTGTATGTTTATTGCATTTGACCGATAATTCATGTGTGGTGTTATGGTGCCCTCCAGTGGATTTCTGTGTTACTGCAGGTCATTTTCATGCTGCATCTGTGTAGCCGCTTTGCCCGCTTGGCTATTAATATGCATCTTTATAGTTTCTTCTGTTTCAGATAACCACACACATACATATACATACAAAAGCAAAGACAACACATCGTTCCAATCTCCACGTCATCATCTGTACCATCATCTCCCATGTACATTATTCCATCAATAAACCTTCTAAGCTGCACCGGTGGAGTTGGCCTATTCCTTCTGACCGAGGAAGATTCAATTGATGAGAAATCTGAAATTAGTGCACAGTCTTCTACAATATCACTTTATAACAACTGAAGGTAACATGGTTTCTCGATTGTGCTCTGAACTGTCTTCTTATTGGATGGAAAACACACAACACTGGCCCTTTAAGAAAAGTTTCCATCCTGCTGGTCGGTGCCACCTCAGACTGGGAGTGTGTTCAGGGAAACCAGTACTCTGCAGACCAGAGGGACACCAGCAGGTAACATTCAGGACAAAGAGGCTTCGCCAATCAAGTGCTGCACAGATCTGCTGCTTAAAGTCACGACATCCAGCTGAGAACCATTCAAACTCTCAAGAGGACTAAAAATGCAGCAGGAAGGCAGTTGTTGCATAAAGAGGGCAGATTGGAGTGAAGAGGTGGGCTAATGATGAGAAGGGAACGCAATCATGACTGAGACGCAATCAAGTGGATGGTGACATTTAGCGAAGGTCACAGGCAGCAGTTTGCTCCGGTCAGGTGGGGAGGACAGCAGCCCGAATCGATCCAGTGGATCTGAAGGGTAGGAGTGTGTGTGTGTGTGTGCGTGCGTGCGTGTGTGTGTGCGTGTGTGTGTGTGTGTGTGCACGTGGGGGCAGGTGTCGTTTAGGACTGAGTAGAGCCAGTATGGAGGACAGATGGTGTCTAAACAGCCTCATGTTGAGGACAGAAAACCAACAGTGGGAGTGCTGTGGTTCTGACCCGGTGAACTGGAGCGTGGCAGCGGCCCTAACATCGGCCCCCGGCCCCTAACTTTGGCCCCTGGCAGTCTGACTCGTCTTCAAGCCACTTTGACTCCGATGGTTGAGCTCCAACCATCGGAGTCTGTTTCTGTCAACGGGAGCTGATGAAGGCGTGGCGTTTGTCTCCTCCAACCCAGCAGACGCCGTCGCTCTGATCTCTGAGCTCACAGGAAACAAAACAGGAGGAGAAATTATTAAAACGTCAAGCCTGAAAGCTGTTTTCCAATCAGGAGTTCTGCCAAACGCACAAACATGAGAGAACAGGAGAAGTAGGACAGATCCGGTCCCTGGAGCCTCGTTCAGCTCAAACCTCAGAGTCATTGCTGCAACAGCAGCCGGCCCAGCGGGGTGCTGCGCCGCGCCGCTGCAGCTACCGACAGAGAGACGCGCATCAGGCTGCAGAAACACCAACATGTCTGAATCTACACGTTCAGAAAGGTCAGAGCCTGATGGGAACGTTGCTGCTAACTCATCTGACCGGAAAACTGAGAAAAATGTAAAAAGGCTTTTTGTGGTACAGATTATTTTATGAATAAACTTTCAAATACCTTTCATGTGTTGGAGTGGATTTATTTAATCTTCAGCCAGTTTCAGATTAACTAGCTGAAGATTATTTGTGCTAAGCTAAGTAGGAGCTGCTGTCCTAAATCAGGGATTTTCCTGCCCACTTCCTTATAAAGCAATCACTTCTCATGAATTTTTATTCCTGTTTAGCAGAACATAAAAATGAGAAAGACCAAAGTTTGGTCTTAAGCGATGCAGTTTGTGCCGCTTCACATCCTGCAGGGTCCAGAAAAGCTTCGCTGCTCAGGATGAAAAGCCACAAAACAAACGAAGCTGCAGGAGATTCTGGATCAAGTTAAATGAAAGTAACTTAGTTTATATTATTTACTCAAAAAGTTCAGATGAATATAAATAAAAAGATACAATTAGTTTAATTAAAATGGAGCAGCAACAATCATTCCTCCTGCTGCTAATATATAATTACAGTGATGGTTCTGTAAGTTACTTTGATCTTGACACAATAATCAGTTCAGCTACTTTTTAAGTATTTATTGGTCTCAATGTTGTCATATTTTATTTTTCTGCTGCTTGCAGTTAGTTGGATTATTAAACAATGTAAGCTGAATAAGTGATGCTGTTTTTATAAACTAGAAGGTGACCTTTGGTCAGAGAGCCGACTCCTTTCAGCCAGCTGGCAGTCAGTGAGCAGCTGCAGTAAAGCGTTTGTCCTCCAGATGACGCCACTAGAGGAGCTTCTGCTGCCATTTATTCATTTTTCTTTAACAGAAATCATCCTGGATCAGAGATACATTATCAGAAAACTTTTATTTGACTTTAAAAGTTTAAGATCCACAAATACAAAGAAACATTTTTCATCCTCTGGATGAACAAAATAACTTCAATATTAAAAATGGAAAGCATCCCTGTTGAGTCCTGCGCCACAGCCTGGGCTGTGAATGCTATTATTATTATTAGATATTAATATTCAGAGGAGAAAAAGTGACTTTAAGCTGCCATAAAATAACACATTTTATTCTAAATTCCAATTATTTTATTTAAGGTCCCAGAAAGAGTTGAGGTGATGATACAAACATGCAGCAGAAAATATTATTATAACGGTGCAGTTAGCAGAGCTTGGAAAATGACAGATTTGAATAAAGTTATTGGTATGAAGCGGTGAACCACCAGCGGGACGTTGAGCCCCATCAAGGTCCTGCAGATCCTCAGACCCTGAGCGCCCCGACAGAGAGGAATATAGATACGGATAACTGGAATATGAATAATGAATGGGCATCAATCCAAAATGTGAAAATGGAATAGCTGTTCAAATTAAGATGGATCTGCAGCCACCAGACGGACGGATGGCTGGGAGAGCTGAGCTGGAGAGACGGCAGAAACACCAAAGTATCTGCAGATTAATATGCAATTATTAATATTACAACAACGACGAAGATGAAGATGATGATGATGAAGACATCGATGCCTCTTGGAAGCAAAATCATCCTGGGACTAAAGTGAAGATCCTGGAGAGGCTGAACAGAAAAGATGACACACACACACACACACACACACACACACACACACACACACACACACACACACACACACACACACACACACACACACACACACACTGTCAGAGCTATTCCCATGTAGCTGTTGATCTCATTAACTTGCCCTTCATTCAAAGAGCTGATTACACAGAGACACAATCACAGCTTTCAGAGGATCGGGGGGGTAAACCGGCTGAGGGGGTAATAAAGGAGGGGTGAGGGGGTAAAAACGGGGCAAACGGCGCCAATAACCACAGAGGAGAACAGAGGCAGAAAAAGGATTCAGCATGAAAACAAGCGGAGTTGGAACAGAAGAGTCGCCTCTAAGCTTCGGGTTTAAGCCGATTTGCTCTGTCAGTCTCTGAACGGCTCTTTGTTTCCAGGATTCCTAATAAAGGAATTAAAGTTGCGTTAATGACTTCTAGCCTCTTCCTGCTCCGCTGATGGATCCATCCGCACTGGAGCGTCTTTCCTCCAGAACCTCTCCGCATGGTTATTTGTGGTTGTCAGGTAATTTATGGAGAGACATTAAGCCGTTAATACGTTGTGTAACAAAACAGACGACAGTTTAACAGCACGGCGTAGATGAGCAAACTTCCCATCAATAATGCTGCGTAATGAATGCGGTGGAAGCCTCTGGGAGCAGGAAACGGCTGGAAGGATCCAGGAGGAAGAGTGAGGCTGCGCCAGGATCCCAGGGCTCCATGTTTGGGTCAGGACCAGCATCTCAGACACCAACACCTCTACTTACTGAAATTA
The DNA here is from genome assembly GCF_001443285.1 of Poecilia latipinna. Lineage (NCBI taxonomy): Eukaryota > Metazoa > Chordata > Actinopteri > Cyprinodontiformes > Poeciliidae > Poecilia > Poecilia latipinna. Next base: position 600,748 of record NW_015112972.1, read on the forward strand.
AATAATATTCAACACATTTTCACACTGATGCTTTGCTACACAGATAAAAACCACACTGATTTGAATAATTAAGATTTGAGCACAAACAGTTTTTACAGCAGCTCGGTTCCGTTTTTAACATTTGTGGTCCTAATGGTCTCCATCCACCTGGACATGAAGAAAAATGTCATGTTTTGTCATTTACTGTAAAAGTGAGCAGCTTGTCTTGCAACGCGCTCACCACCAGATCACTACCGTAAATAAAAACTGGTTCTTAATAACTCACCTAAAGAGGAACGAAAAGCAGAATATGAAATTCAGTTTCATGTGAAACGTTCATCCTGCTGCGGTTCAGGAGCATCAAGACTTCATGCAGAACAAACCATCAACAGTCTGGGTTGTTATAACACGATGAAATAAAGAACAGAAATACAGTTCACTGAGGGGAAATTCAACGTGACATGAAGTAGGTCTACAAAACTAAAAATACATGGAACTATACATAAAAACAAGATCTAAATATTTATCTTGCTAATTGTGGATCACATTCTCCAGACTGTGTGGAAATAATTCAGGGAGATTCTCTTCCTGTTCCTACATGACTGATCACCAAGCAGCACAAACACAGCAAACCAGGCGGACAGCGATGGTTAGTTTCACGAAGCGGCAGTGGGAGGAATCGGAGCGGAAACCAACATCAGTGTCTGACCTCACAAAAGCTAAAAGTCCCCATAAGCCAGACAGGAAGCCTTAAAACATAAACTATGTTTGGGAACGACTCAGCTGAGCTTCACCACAGCTGGACAACAGTTTGGACCCGTCCTGAATCTGGTTCTGAATCTGGCTACCAACGTCTCCAAACTGCACAGATTTATTCATGGTCTTTGCTCATTTTATTTTTATCCTCTTTCATAAAGCAGAGCAGGAAGTTCTGTCACTGAAGCACAGAAGAAATCGTTTCTTCCTCCTCAGGGTTTTTTCTGCAAACATAATAAGCTCTGAATGCTGGGAGGACAGATCTGGACCCACCATCCTCTGGACCCACCATCCTCTGGATCCACCATCCTCTGGATCCTTCATCCTCTGGATCCACCATCCTCTGGATCCTTCATCCTCTGGATCCACCATCC
>NW_015112972.1:606674-607349 GCF_001443285.1 Poecilia latipinna
CAAACCAGGCCCAGACCAGGTCTGAACCAGAACCAGACCAGAACCAGACCAGAACCAAACCAGGACCAGACCAGAACCAAGCCAGAACCAGACCAGAACCAGACCAGAACCAAACCAGGACCAGACCAGAACCAAGCCAGAACCAGACCAGAACCAAGCCAGAACCAGACCAGAACCAAGCCAGAACCAGGCCAGGTCTGAAGCAGAATCAGACCAGAACCAGACCAGAACCAAACCAGGACCAGACCAGAACCAAGCCAGAACCGAACCAGAACCTGATGGTGGGGTTCTGAAACTGTTAATGTTCTCAGCTGAAGTTATTTGATCAGATCTGACCCCTGAAGCCGTTCAGAACCGGGCCAGAACCAGGCCTGACCGTCTGACCCGCTGGATGTGCCACAGGCTGTTTTCTCATGCTGCTTGTTTTTATCCAGTTTCTTTTAGATCGTCATGGAAACAGACTCATAATTAAAACCCAGAAAATGAAATGGAACCAACTGAGAACCTGGAAAAACTACTTGCAGAGCAGGAACGTTTAGTTTTTATTTTTGGCTTAGGAATTGTGGAGTTTATTACTTTTACTAATTTAGAACTTAGAAAGACCAGAGAAAACTTTATTTATCAACCCTGAACAGGAATATCTAGTTTACATACTTTAGATCAGTGGTTTCCAAA
>NW_015112972.1:612174-614416 GCF_001443285.1 Poecilia latipinna
AATTGACAGGAATAACGGAGAGTTGGCCATTCTAAGGTAAAAACCCAGCGCATACAGTGTTCATGGGTTTTTTTTTCATCCAGACGGCTTCTCACGCCCCCCCTGGCAATGGCGCCCCACAGTTTGGGAACCTCTGCTTTAGATCAACATTATTAGATTATCTTTCTTCTTTTGCTCTTTCCTTTGGTTTATTTTCTTTGTATTTCTTTTATTTTAATGTAAAACACTGAATTGCCTTGTTGCTGAAAATGTGCTAGATAAATAAAATGATCTTACCTTACCATAAAATGTTTAACAGCTGTTTTCAATTGAACAATTTTAGCATGATGATGTTCAGTCTTTTATTGTATTTAATTTGCATTTATTTGACATCTTATTAATTATTATACATCTTTATATGTTAACCTATTAATTTTCCATTCTCCTCAGTTCCTTGTATAAATATTACATTTCTTATTGTCTTTTGAAACCTTTTGTCTATTTAACCTGCAACTGAAGTCTCATTAATTAAAAATACACAGCAGTGAAGTAGATTATTATTTTGATTTATGAAGTTGTTTAATGAGCGCCGCGGCGTTAAGACACATGAAGTCGCAGCAACAGGAGCGTCAGAGTGAAGGAAAAGCTTTGTGCAGCTGCCAGCTCCAGCCTGAATGAAACCAGCGCTGACAGGCGGATTAAAAACGTTTCTCACCATTAAGACGCTGAATGGAAGAGCTCAGCTTCACCATTCAGAACCGAAACAAGCTTTATCAAAACAGTTACTGGTTCTGAAACCAGATGGTGTTAGTTGACGTGTTCTTAGACTGAACTAGGAAGGAATCGACACAAAAACCTCTGAAGACACTGAGAGCAACTTCCTTCTTCACCAGATGGAAACAAGATGGAGGCGTCAGATTTTAGCGGTTGGAGGATTTCTCTTTAGGCTAAAGACCAGGAGACATTTCTGCTGCTAGCGCTAGGCTAACATGTTAGCTTTGGTTGTGTTTACCCAGAATGCCCTGCTCTGTAGTCCACTTCCTGCTTTTGGAGCGGTCTTTGGTCCGCTTGGTGTTCACATGCAAACAGAACCAGAGTTCACTTCAGACTGAGGTTTGCAGACGGAGCAGAGTTCAATGATACATTCACACCTCCACAAATGGACCGGACTTTCTGGGCAGATGGACCGGAGTCTGTTTAAAGCGGACTGAACAGGGCTGGTGTGAATGCAGTCCTCCATTAAGTTCCATTTCCTGTCTGGATGACCAGCAGGACCTGGAAATGTCTCTGAATGTGAGAACTAAGGAGGTCGAGACTCCAGAAACGCTGCCAGTAAAGAGGACATCTGTAGTTCTATTAATAAAACAACTCTCCATGTCCTCACACTAATCCTGAGGTTCTCACCTCCATAAAGCTTTTCTCCGCTCCGTGGAGCTGGAGTCATCTCAGAAACTCTGTCTGTGAAACAGTTACAGCGGCCGTCCGTTTGTTCCTGTTTGGTTGCAGCTTCCTGCCTGCTGAGTCTGAACACAAAGCAGAAACCTGCATCGACCCAAAGGAGCTCAGGCATGCAAACAGCAGGTGTTCTGCTCAGCAGCCCAACGCACAGAAAGGTCCTCTGAACGTCTGAACGACATCAGAGCGGATCTCAGAAATCCTGACGGTTTTCATCGTTTGTTACGTCAGAAAACTTCTTCTGCTTGGCAGAGAGAACCAATCTGGATCAGAACCGGGCGGGAAATGAAACCGATAAACGGAACAATTAAAGATCCTCAACGTCACGTGACCTGATCTGCTTCTGTTCTCTGTGATACACGGCCAATCAGAACCTCCGAAACCTTCAGACTCAGCAACATCCCTTCATCAGGGTTACCATCCATCCGTCATCCATTCGTCATCCATCTGTCATCCATCCATCATCCATCCATCCATCCATCATCCATCCATCATCCATCCATCCATCCATCATCCATCCATCCATCATCCATCATCCATCCATCCATCATCCATTCATCATCCTTCCATCCGTCATCCATCCATCCGTCATCCATCCTTCATCCATTCGTCATCCATCCATCCATCTGTCATCCATCCATCATCCATCCATCATCCATCCATCCATCTGTCATCCATCCGTCATCCATTCATCCATCCGTCATCCATCCATCCATCATCCATTCGTCATCCATCCATCCATCTGTCATCCATCCATCATCCATCCATCATCCATCCATCCATCTGTCATCCATCTGTCATCCATTCG
>NW_015112972.1:619135-624311 GCF_001443285.1 Poecilia latipinna
TAAACGGAACAATTAAAGATCCTCAACGTCACGTGACCTGATCTGCTTCTGTTCTCTGTGATACACGGCCAATCAGAACCTCCGAAACCTTCAGACTCAGCAACATCCCTTCATCAGGGTTACCATCCATCCGTCATCCATTCGTCATCCATCTGTCATCCATCCATCATCCATCCATCCATCCATCATCCATCCATCATCCATCCATCCATCCTGTAATCCATCCATCCATCATCCATCCATCCATCATCCATCCATCCATCCATCCATCTGTCATCCATCCATCCTGGTTGTTAACCCAACATTCCCACTCCAGCTGCAGCTTTGCCTGGTGATCAGAAACCAGAACCAGAACCAGGATCGGCTCCCAGTTCCAGCCGTTTGTTCTCTCCTGTTCTGGAGTTCAGCCTCCAACCTGAGTCCAACTCTCTTTAAATGTTGACTGGTTTGTTGTCCTGGATCCAGTTTGAAATAAGTGAGACGATGGGGCAGCTGGGGCGTTTTCTGTGTGCAACAACATCATTTAGTTTCATTAAAAAACTGAAGGACTTTCTTGGAAAACCAACTGCAGCTCATGAACTGACAGCCTCTTTAATTTGCATCCGTTCAAAACTTTTCCACATACTGTGTGTTGATTTGTTGTGTTAGCCGTCTTTAATCTCTCAGCATCCTATTTATCACGCCCAGCGCTGACAGAGATCCCATACTGAGCCGCAGGAAGAAACGGCCTCTCGCCCTGCTATTGACAGCCGCAGCTCAATTGGATTTAATGCTTGGCTGCCCTTGTTTTTTCCTCTCAGTCTGACAAACAAACTCATTTATTCTAATTTCTTTATGTCTCCATTTGCATCTGGAAGCTCCAGCAGCAGCTCCGCCCTGTTAATGGGCCGAGTTTCACTAGTGTGCCATCAAATAATTAACCACTTAATCAGAGTCAATTAATGTAATAATGCCTGGCTTGATTAACAAGATTACTGCAAGTGTTTCAAAACAACAGAACCGATATCCAATACATGCAGGTGACAATGTGCATATATGATTAAATATCAGAGGATAACGAAGTGCTTATTAGGCAGAACCAGATGAAAGCACTGCATATCATCCACTGCAATAACCCAAATTATCACCTATTAGAAACTAAACTAGAGCGAATCCTGGCTGCCACATCGCAGGATTCATGTTGCAACAGCAAACCAGAGTCTAGAGCTCATATTTGGCGGAAATTAATATTTCAGGAGTTTATGATCTGCATGGAAACAATTTTGTCTGGGCATCTGGACGGCCGCTCAATGTCTCACTGCTCCTGATTCTGCGGATTCTCAGCCTGTTTACATTTCACTGAGGTGTTAAAGAGCCCAGAGAACGATTCAGTTCAATGCAAATAAAACATCCTTCATTTATCCCACAGGGAGGAAGGAGGGCTCCATCTCTCGTTAGCTGAACCTCTGACTGCAACGCCACAAGATTATTCATGACGTGTCAGCAACAGGCCAGTTCAAAGTCAAAACCAAACTTTATCAAACGCATCTTCAAAACCATCAACAATGTTTATCATCAAATATGTTGAACAATATTCCACTGACCAAAAGTAACTGACCAGCTGGATATAGTCTGGATCTAAAGGAGCTCAGTGTTTCTGCTGTTTTGCAGTTTTCTGAAAGTGTCCTCCAGATCTGTGGTGCATAGAAGCTGAAGGCTGCTTCTCCTCAGCTTCTATGAGGTTGATCCTGCTGGTTCTGGATCAACCAGAACCAGCAGGATGATCCTGCAGCAGATCTTTAATCTGTTCAGTGATTTATAAACTACCAGCAGATTAAAGACTCTCAGTGAAAGAATGTAGAACCGGGTGGTGTAGAACCGGGTGGTGTAGAACCGGGTGGTGTAGAACCGGGTGGTGTAGAACCGGGTGGTGTAGAACCAGGTGGTGTAGAACCGGGTGGTGTAGAACCGGCCTGATCTCTGGTCTCCAGCTGGAACAGCTGAAGCTATCGTAACTTCACTTTTGTTCTTTGTGACAGTGATGAGGAATGTCGGCCATGTTGTCTGCTGCTGGGGAACCTTGGAAAACGAGGATGATTTCCGCCATGATGGATTCACCTTCCCCTTGAGGTTTTAGACTCCGCCCCCTCTGCTTTTCAACAGCATATTAAATCTGGGTCGGCTGTGATAACGACTTTATTATGTTGCTAAGAGCTGCAGTTGAGTTTCACTGGGAGCTCAGTGGAAAACAAACAGCACTGAGATGAAGGAGGACGGAGCGACGAACAGGTTTAGAGACTGAAGCAGTTGTTGTTGTTGTTGTTGTTGTTGTTGTTGTTGATTTCTGACATTATAATCTTTTTAACTGAAACTTTAATGAAAAGCTGCAAGTTTTAATGAAATGGAAGGAAAACCAGATGCAGTCAGTGACTCAGAAAACTGAACATAGATTCAATTAATGATTCCTCTATGTGCAAATAAACTAAAAATTATAAATATTTCTATAATGAAAAATGTATAATAACATATATCATAAAGATTTAATACTTTAATACTTCACATTGAAAAATTCATAGCAGTCAATAACCACATCTGAACTGAAATTTTACAAAACAGCCAAGTAAATTATTGCTTTAGAAATTATCCCAAAAATGTATTTAGAGTAAGCTAAGGGTGCTAAGCGCTTCCGAAGTTAGCTAAAGCGCTAAATGAAAAATTAGCTCAGCTATTAGCTTGTTAGCAGAAGTGTGTCCACCACTGCAGAGAGGAAAGTCAAAGACAACATAAAAAATAAAAAGCCACGATGATGAGAATCAAACATTTCAAACTTAAACTGAATGGCAGGTTTCCTGAAAACGGTGATGATTTCATGCAAACTCTGTGTTTCTCACTAAAGCTGAAAACTGGAAGATGAGAGACCAGAATGATAAATATCAGAAACTTTCATTGTACACCTTTCAGATAAAACTGTCTTTATTATCTGAATCCAAGCCAAAATACCAGCAGCCTTAAATACTGGGTACTTCTGACTTCATCTGAACATGTTTGGTGACTTTTAAGAGCTCAAACATTTTTACAAACTAATGATAAGTTTGTAAAACATCATTAGTTCTTTTGCAAAGTGCAGGAGGAGAAAACGCCTCTGAGCGGCCATTCCTCCTTCCTGCCTCCGATCGATCGGCTTCCATCACCTCTGTCAGCGACTCCAGGTAGGAGCGCATACAAATGCAGAGAAATCCACCCATATGACCTCAACGAAACACAGATTTCAATCCCAAACCCTCAGAAGATTGGACTCAATACGGACAAACGCAGAGCTGCAGAACAGACGACGAGCCAGGAGAAAATCCTGGAACCAGAGAACTCACTGTGCTGCTGCAAATGTTCTGCCTTTCTGCACCACAGCGTCTGAGCCACAGAAACACACACACACACACACACACACACTGCTGTCAGTCAATCAGCTTCAGGCTGGATCAGGACTCAGAATGAGCCACGCCAACAAACTTTAGAGAAAATAACTTGTTTTTGTCGCCGCCTTTCAAAGCGGCTTTGGAGCTGAAACTCCCTGGAACATATGAGGTATTGATCAGATCAATCAGAGCAGACATGTTCACAAACAAGACAAAGCAGAAACAGAAAAGTTATTTCAGCATTTTCCATCTGTGCGTCAAATCCAGACAGTAAATAACAAGGTGAGAATCCCACAAAGCTCAGTCTTTCATTTCTGAACAGGGACAGTGAAATAATGTATGAATGTTTGGTTTCTGTGCAGCTGCAGGTTGCTGCTCCGCCGAGCGTCCAGCATGCAGAGGCGAGTCAGTCAGTTGGATCACATCAGAATCAAATATGATTCATTTATAAAGCCACAGAAACACAGCAGATAGCCAGCAGTGTCCCATCGCCATGGAGATCGTCCCAATTTAAAATCTTAAATCTCGTCTTTAGCACTTTAATAATTCATGACACCATTAATAAAATGTGGAAATGATTAAACAGATGAAAACATATTGAACATCTCAGTGATTTATTTCCTTATTTAATTTATTTATGTCAGATTTGGTGATAAAAGCGAGTGGGCGGGGCAAACATTGCTACAGGAAAGGTGATTGGTCTGCAGCTAAACTACTGTGCAGCTTAGCCAATCAAATGTTACCATCTCACTGAACAGTGAAGTTATTAGACCTGAAAACATAACACATCTACATAAACTTACTGAAATGTTTCTGTATTTAATAACATGGTTATATAATTGCTGAGCTTGTTGATGTGTTTCTGAAAGTTATTTAATTTACGGTAGATTTTTCTTTTTTTAATTGTGGCACTTTTGGCCCTCTGTAATTTGCAGCATGTTTAAATTTATAAAACAATTAAAATATTCACACAACTGCAATAAAATACTGTTGTCCATCCCACATTTCCTCATCTTTTTCAAAATATCCAGATCCATCGTCAGACATTTGCTGCTGCAGTCGTTAAAATGAGCCGTTTAATTATGTGGGACAAAACAGTGAAAAACAACAAACTAATGAGGGATTTTTCTAATGAAGTTACACTTTTTGATTTAATAAAATAACTTTTTGTTCAACCTGGATGGCTGGCTGCTCCTCTGGGAACCACCAGCCGAGTGTCGGGGTTAGTTGGTAGCTGTTTCCAGGCCCCGTTTCCAGGCTGTTTCCAGGCCCATTTCCAGGCCCCGTTTCCATTCCCGTTTCCAGGCTGTTTCCAGACCCATTTCCAGGCCCCGTTTCCAGGTACCGTTTCCAGGTACCGTTTCCAGGCCCCGTTTCCAGGCCCCGTTTCCATTCCCGTTTCCAGGCCCCGTTTCCAGGCCGTTTCCAGGCCCCGTTTCCAGGCCCCGTTTCCAGGCTGTTTCCAGGCCGTTTCCAGGCCCCGTTTCCAGGCCCCGTTTCCAGGCCCCGTTTCCATTCCCGTTTCCAGGTACCGTTTCCAGGCCGTTTTCAGGCCCCGTTTCCAGGTACAGTTTCCAGGCGCCGTTTCCAGGCCCCGTTTCCATTCCCGTTTCCAGGCCCCGTTTCCAGGCCGTTTTCAGGCCCCGTTTCCAGGCACCGTTTCCAGGCCCCGTCTCCAGGCCCCGTTTCCAGGTACCGTTTCCAGGCCGTTTCCAGGCCCCGTTTCCAGGTACCGTTTCCAGGCCGTTTCCAGGCCCCGTTTCCAGGTACCGTTTCCAGGCTGT
>NW_015112972.1:628348-644852 GCF_001443285.1 Poecilia latipinna
TCCAGACGCCTCCCCCCGCCCCCTTTCCTGGTACCCTTTCCGCGGGCCGTTTCCACGCCCCGTTTCCAGGCCCCGTTTCCAGGTACCGTTTCCAGGCCCCGTTTCCAGGCCGTTTCCAGGCCCCGTTTCCAGGCCGTTTCCAGGCCCCGTTTCCAGGCCGTTTCCAGGCCCCGTTTCCAGGTACCGTTTCCAGGCCGTTTCCAGGCCCCGTTTCCAGGCCCCGTTTCCAGGCTGTTTCCAGGCTGTTTCCAGGCCGTTTCCAGGCCCCGTTTCCAGGCCGTTTCCTGGCCCCGTTTCCAGGTACCATTTCCAGGCTGTTTCCAGGCCGTTTCCAGGCCGTTTCCAGGCCCTCTGCCTCATTGTTCGCCTCTCCTAATAATTCATCCTGAATCATAAAACAGACTAAATGGATTTCAGAGAAACTCCAGCCGTCAGAGGTCGGCTTCAGGTCCGAGTCCCTGATCTGAGGTCAGCGCTGAGTGAAGAACTGAAATGCTGACGTTATAGACAGAAACGGTTCTGACGCAAACTGTCGGTCATGTGAGCGATGCTGGTTCCGGTTCCAGATCGCTGCTCCGGCCTGCAGAGAGCCGCCTGCCGCTGCAGGTCTGACCATGAATCACTGCATGTCAGGCCTTTAATAAGTCCTTGACGGGGTTTCGCTGTGAACGACGCTCTTTATCAAAGGTCTACACTGTCAGTGTGTCCTGCAGAATGATTGATCCCACCTTGCACCGCTCTGCCCTTCGTGCAGAAAGCCGAGGAGCGCAGATCGTCCGCCGCTGCCACACGCAGCGGACGCCTGACTCAACAAGCGGAGTTTGTTGGCCAGGCGGCGGTTCCAACAGACAGACGGCCACGTCTGCATGATGGATCCTCCGCTTTGCTCCATTTCTCTCCCCGCCAACCAACCCCACATGATCCTGCATCTCCAAATGTAAAACCGACGTTATAAATGTTCAGATCAAGCCACGTTTTAACCTTGTCTGCCTCAGGACAGTAAGCAGCTAATCCACTTAACAAATGAAGTAATATCCGCGATTGCTTGACCTCGCTTATGGACATTACAGTAGCAGAGTCCTGTCATAAAGTTTCCGGAGCCGGCGTTGGCTTCAGCTTCCCCACAGGAAGTGGATAATGTCTGCAGGAGGCGCTGCAGACACCGGGCCGTACAGAACCAGGAGGTCCAGTACTGCCACAGGTTCATCTGATCGTCAACATGCTGTGATGAGCTGCAGCTAATGATTATTTTAGAGCTCTAGTCTTCTGTTGATTATTCTGTCCATTAATTGACTTACTGGACAGAAATGATCAGGTCCTGCAGGAAATGATGAAGCTTATTTTAAGAGTATTATACAAAAAGAACATTTAGGTAAACAAGTCGTTTAATTCTTTTTTCTAAATGATTTTTTATTGATTAAAATGCTCTAACAGAACTTCAAGCCTCTGTTTCAGTTTTTAATCTGACTTGTGACAGAGTTATTAAATCCAACTAAGTCCTAATAACTACTATAAATACTATTAAACTTGGAATATTCACAAAGTGTCTCATTAAGATAAAAACATAGCAATAAATAAGTGTAGTTAGCATCACTTTAACTGGACCGGCCTGCAGATGAAGAGGATAATTCAGACTGATCAGGTGGCTCTGCTGAACAAAAATACAACCTTGTGGTTCATAAAAAGCAAAATCAGCACAGAATGCTTTTAGAGCTGGAGTACTACAGCTCCTGTATCGATCGGCAGCACCGAAAGGAGAAATCACACAATGGCTGCAGATATCAGCACCAGCTGCACCTGAAAATGGCAGAAACTGTCAGATTTCATTCGGTTTGGCTGAATGAAATCTGAAGAGGTGATGCTGCAGGCAACTCCACCATCAGGAGAACGCAATCTGAATTTTGTTCAGCCTCCCTGCCTCACTCATGCAAACAGAGACTCTCTGCCATGAGGTGGCAGCTGCACCATCTGCCTCCACGGGCAGCGATTCAGGCGCCGATCGGCTGAGTGGGAGGGACGCTAAGTGTGCAGCCGCTCCATGTTAGTCAGTTCTGTCCTTGACAGGATCTGACCAAGCGACTGATCAGGCCACAGCCAGTTATTGGGATTTTAATAACCACTTTGTCTAAGTGGGCAAACCTTTTGTTTCACACAACAAAATGCAACCTGTTAGCGCTCATAGCTGGTCTTTCATTTTACACCTTCAGCCAAAATCTGTCCATATCATAAGCAGAGATGCAGCAGCTTCTTTTTATTCAGAGATATAAAAGGTAACGCTGTAAACCTGAACTCTGGTCAAACCAGCTCAGACATCTCAAGACAAATTTGTTCTGACATGAACTCATCTTTTCATCCTGTGTTAGCTTTCAATTTTTTCCCATTGCTGGACCTTTGAAGACCTGAGAATCTGTGGTGAAACCTGAAAATGTCTATTTACAGATAATCTCTGTGCGACCGGCTGGCTGCTTTAAAGAGGAACAGGCAAACATGTCATTTCCTCCCTCACAGATACCAACCACTTTTCTTGGTCCATCACAGGAATCCTCAATGAGAGCCGTTTGGCTGAAAGACGACAAAATGGGAAAAACTTGAACAAGCATCAACATTTCTGCAACAGTGTGTAAATAAAACTCATTTATTATTAAACCAGGACTTTAACTTGCTAATTTAGAATCATTAACTACACAGATTTTAACATGTTATAAACAGTTAATCACAGTTTTACTCCTTCTACATACAAAAGGCTGGAGCTGGAACTTTTGTATTTATGTTTCTGGTACACCCCATAAATCTGACGGATAAGCAGCAGGCGCTAGCAGCAGCCGCTGGCAGCATCTGGTAGTAGCAGGCGCTAGCAGCAGCCGCTAGCAGCAGCCGGTAGTAGAAGCCGCTAGCAGCAGCCGCTAGCAGCAGCCGCTAACAGCATCTGGTAGTAGCAGCCGCTAGCAGCAGCCGCTAACAGCATCTGCTAGCAGCAGCCGCTAGCAGCAGCCGCTAGCAGCAGCGATACAAAGACGCTCCTCTGGTCCACTGAGATTCATTTCTGCTTCTGAACGGTCTGATGCGACGATGGAAAAGACTGTTGTGTTCAAGCTGTGCTAAAAGGAGTTAGCCAATCAGCGAAGCTTTGCTAGACTAAAACAGCATGCTAAACATATAGCAGCTAACACTAATGTCAGCGTCCACAGTCCACGTTTCAGAGAAACTCTGGAAAGACAAACTTTGCTCCAATCTGATGAAGAACCAGAGGAACAGATTAAAAGTGATAAATATTTTGTCGTTCAGCTCATGTGGTTATTTATTCAATAATTTAACAGCAAAAAGTGTTTTGAGTAGAAATGCTGCTTATTTTGTTGACAGCTTTTTGTGATTAATTAGAAGTAACTCCCACCATTATTAATATTATAGAAATCAGAAGTGTGAGGATTTTGTTTTGCCTGGACGATGCTGGTGTCTGTTAGCGTCTCGGTGTTTAAACCAGACGAGGCTCAGCAGCAAAGTGAATGTAACTCAGTGGAAAAACTGCGTCGCGGTTAGCGAAGCGACCAGAAATCTGATTCAGCTCGGCTGGTGGGAGCAGGCTAGGTGATGCATTCATGAACATCTGTAACCGCCAGCGCTGGAGACGATCACAGCGATCAGGAATCAGCATCCAGAGGATTAATAACGTCTCTTTTCCTTGGAGGCTGAATCGGCCGAAGCTGCGAGGCCAAACAAAATCTGAAAATGTGTTGATGTTGAGCTTTTCTCCACACAGCAGAGGAAGAATGGCGAAAAAGTAAGAAGATGATAAGATGGATTATGTTTGCATTGCCAAATGTTAGATCAGCTCCGTCATGTTCTCCTATGGAGATGGGAGGATTTGAAACATCCATTCAGCCGTTAGAGGCTTCAGGCCTTCACTCCTCCATTCACCCAGATTTATCCTCAAGCTTCTCGTCTCTTTGTTTTACATTTTAATAAGATTCTCTTATATTGCAGATCATGTTTTCCTCCATGAACAGAAGAAAGAGGGCAAAGGAACAATATGGGGATTAAAACATCTGAAACCTTTTACGATCAAACAAAGATGAGGAAACGCATGACGATGCCTACTGCCTGATTCTGCACTGAGCGAAGCCACAAGCAAGGTCACATGACCAGAAACGGTCCAACAGGTCGTTTCTGAAGGCCCCGGTTTGAATCCGCCGTCAGCCTGGAGGAAAATCCAGAGGATTCCCTTCAATCCGTCCGTCTGACACAAACACCCATCCGTCCTGCTGCTCCTTCAGACCGTCTCAGTCTCTGAGTGGCTACCTGAGCAGATAGCCCAACTAACCAGCGAATATTAGCTCCTGATTTATAATGTAGCAACAGGAAAAATCCATCAGAACTGATGTGAACTGTAGTGAGGCCAGCACTTCTTTAACACTTTGTTACTCAGCTAAAGCAAAACATATTTGCTAAAAAGCTCTAACCCTCTTCAGGTTTTATTTCATGAAATTTAATTTGTGAAAGTGATGGAAAATAATGAAACTGCATTTCTTACTTAAATCTCAGTTTGAGTCAGAAATGTTACTTCCAGGTGATTTTACTCACGTAAAAGTTCTCTTTTTCAAAAAGTTACCAAAGTAGATGTAACTGAGTAACTGTAACTAGTTACTGAGTAACTAACTAGTTCTCAGTAACTAGTTCATGAGTAACTAAATAGTTCCCAAAGACAAACAAGTTACTGATAACTAGTTAGTTGCCAAGCAACTAACTAGTTCTCAATAACTAGTTCATGGTCAACTGTAACTATTAACTAACTAGTTCTCAGTAACCGATTACCGAATGACTGACTATTTTCAGTAACTAGTTTCTCATAACTAGTTAGTCATTAGGAACTAGTTAGTTACTCTGTAGCTAGTTACCATTACTTTGACTAGTCCTGATTAGCTAGTTACTGAGAGCCTGTTACTCGGTAACTAGTTACAGTTACTCATGAACTAATTACCCCCTCTGGTTAGCAGCGGTTAGTGTTTCTGGCTGGTAGAGGAGCTCAGCTGCAGCAGCTGGTAGAGGCGCTGCAGCAGCTGGTAGAGGTGCTGCAGCAGCTGGTAGAGGCGCTGCAGCAGCTGGTAGAGGAGCTGCAGCAGCTGGTAGAGGAGCTGCAGCAGCTGGTAGAGGCGAACTCTCCTCCGGTCAGCAACTGCAGCAGAAAACCAGACTCAGCTGAGCTCCTTCACCTGCTGCAGCAGAAAAACCTACTTAGAAACATCAGTTTAAAAACGGTTAGTTTTCTGTTCAGCTGCGTCTACAAAACATTTCATCAGTAATTAATGTTTCTGTGAGCAAACAGATTTTTAGTTCATGTTGTGGAAGAACTGCAGATTATTGAAAGAAAAACTGTTTGATTTTATTCAGCAAGAAAACAAAAAACTGGAAGCGACAGAAAAAATCCCACCGAAGGTGACAAAGCTCTGCTCGTTTTGGACAAACAGCACCGAATCAATATGGGACCAGTATGAGATCAATATGGGACCAGTATGAGACCAGTATGAGACCAGTATGGGACCAGTATGAGATCAATTAGATCAATATGAGACCAGTATGAGATCAATATGAGATCAATATGAGACCAGTATAGGACCAGTATGGGACCAGTATGAGATCAATATGAGACCAGTATGGGACCAGTATGAGATCAATATGAGACAAGTATGGGACCAGTATGAGATCAATATGAGATCAATATGAGACCAGTATGGGACCAGTATGGGGCCAGTATGGGGCGCTGAGTCAAGAGTCTCGCTGATCTTCCTATAATCGAGTTCAAATAAAAAAACTTCTTTCAGGCTTTTATTGATTCCTTGTTTCTAGAATATAACATAAAGAATTAAAAAGCAGTAAATTTGTTCCGTCAGCTTCTCTGTAAATCATGAACTAATTCCTCCTGTTAGTCGATTTATTATATCTATAGGATCCATCAGGACCCGAAATGGCTTCAGTAAAACCAAACAGGATCCAGTTTGAAGCGTTTGGAAAATAAAAGTTGTGTCAAATAAAAATAACTTAACTCAGCAGCTGAGATGAAACTATTTATTGTCTTTCTATCTAGATTTAACTTACACTGAGTGAATATTTGAAGTTTAAACATGTTTACAGGATTTAATGTCTGAGTTGAAACTGAAATGTTTCAACATGCCGTTGTTGAGTTTTATCGAATTAAAGGTTTATTTTAAAAGGAACCAAAGGTTCTGCAGAACCTGACATATTTTTAGTTTGACCAATCGGCAGAATAATCGATAGAAGAATCGATAACTGAGTGATGGTTCGCTGCGGCGCCACGTCATCATTAGACATGTTTTGTGTGGAAAGAATCAGATCTGAGCGTTTAGTATTTCACTTATTTCCTCTTCAGGAACTTTTCTAGAACAAGATGTGAAACCTGAACTGAAACGTTTGAAAACATACAATTAAGCGAAGGTGAGTAATCTCACAGTAAGCGCCACGCCAGGTTACAGCGCCCCCTGCAGCCGAGCAGCTGACGCCTCTTTTTATCGCCATTCGCAGCAGGACAGTTCGTGGAGCCGCCTGTCAGCCATGTCAGCTCCAGGCCTCCTCCTGGCAGCACCTGTGACAGCGGAGATGATTTCAAATGCAAAGTCTGACAAGGGATAAGCATCAGCTGCCTCCCGTCATCCTACAGTTTTATTGAAATACAAGAAGAGAGTGATGGTTGCTCGTTAACAATGAAACGAGACATTAGCCAAAGCCGTGTTTGTTTGTCTGACTGTAAATCTGGGGCTTGACCTCGTCACGCGCCGCGTCACGCGTGTAGCCGCCGCTAATGGATGTTCCTGAATCCAAGTGTGTCAAACGCCAATCGCTCGCAGAGCTGCTGGCTGTTTCTCACGTCAAAACCGCTGAAATACGAGCCACTTTCCTTCAGCCTTAATGCATTTAAATGGAGCTGTGAGTCCAGCAGGACCGGCCCAATTTCAGAACCAGCCGTTCAGGCGCAAACTCATCTGCTGCTCCGGTGGAAGGAGCGTATACAGCAACTGGAATTGAAAATCCATCAGGCCCACATGCATGTGTACACACACATGCAATCTCTAAACTATAATACACACACACACACACACACACACACACACACACACACACACATGATGAAGGGTCATCACACATTCCTACTGTTGTGATAATTGTCCTGTGATGCTGTCAGATGTAAAAAGCTAATGTTACGTCCACCAGGCTCGTTTGATGGGGAAACACTAAAGGAGACCACACAAGGATTTAATGACTTAATGACAAAAGAATTTATTAAATTATATTAAAGAAATAAACCTGAAAAAAGAGGAATGCCTGAAATGAGAAACCAAAATAGATTAATGCAGAACCTATAGTTGACCAGAAATAAGCAAATGCAAAACAAACCTAACAAATCTCAAACCTGTTTACAAACCAAACAGGTTTGGTTACAAACCAAACCAAACAGGGTTCTGAGGAGGAAGAGGAAAAAACCCTCCTGACTGCTGCATTCATGGAGGTTTTAAAGCTGCAGAGCAACAATCAGGGCAACATGCCGCCTGCAGAGACCCGTCTGCAGAACCCTACCAGGAAAAAAGGGCAGAGAGCCACTGGAGCCGTAACAAAGAGAGGAAAGTAGATTTACTGAATGAGAGACACAAACATCTGAAAGTTAAAGTTTTAACACTTGAATCAAATTAAAGTTCATTTGATCAGCTTTGGAATAAAACGTGTCTGACTGTTTGACCTGAAGAGCATTTATCAGCTCATTAAGCGTTTCTGGTCAGGAAGTCACAATCAGGAAATCTCTGTCACCAATAATAATCAGAGTGATTTAAAATGGCCGCCACGCTGACCCAGTCTGACACTTTAATATGACCAATGTCAATAAGATTCAATTTTAGCGGTTTTAACACTACAAGCTATTATTGTGACTTAGCCTAGCTTAGCCTAGCCTAGCCTAGCTTAGCCTAGCCTAGACTAGCAGCCGATGATGAATAAACTCTGAGTCTCTGCAGGACATCTGACTCACAGTTAGCTCAGTTAAAATCATCAGCTAAATTTACATAACTTTATCATTTATTTCTAAACATAAATCTGACCCGACAGTTTCAGCGTTGAGGAAACGTGTTAGCTGATGGTGGCCGCACTGCGCTAACTCAGGAGTCTCAGTGTGCTGCGATACGCTCCAGGCCGCTTCTTCGTTCACTCACAATCAGTCTGCCAGACTTCAGACTGACCCAGACTGACCCAGACTGACCAGGCCAAACAGTGAAATGGTGTCAACAAGCCGCCCCCTCACCAGAGCCGGCGCCGCGCCCTCATCCACTCCCACCACCAGGTGCCAAAGCCATGAACTCCTCTCACATCAGCAATCGCTTATTTCATGTCTTACACGCGTCACGCTGCCGCCGCTGCAGCATTTTCATAGAGCAGTTTGGTGAAGTAGGAAGCTGTTGCCTTTGGAGAGGAGTCTGTGATAATTCTGCTAAAATTATTTCAATATGGCTCCACTGGGTTCTGTGAGGATAAACCCTATAAAAAAGTAAAAACCGAACTTTCCTTTAAACACAAAGTGATCGACTCGTTTCTGCTGCTTTTTATACATTCAACACATTTTTAGAAGTAGAAATCAAAGTGTGATGTCAGAGCATTCATTTAAAATAGAACAGAAACAAAACTTCACACATTTCTGCCATTTATGTCAACCAAAAATAAAAATACATAAAATGGGACCCAAAGAGGAAATTTGAAACGTTCTTATTCTCATAGTCGTCAAAACATTAAAATGACTGAACAAAAATGTGATATGTTCTACTTTTTGTTTTTACAGAGGTTTTTTACACATTGTTCCAGAACCTGAACTGGACTCAATCACAGATCAGCTCACTTCACCCATAAAGGTTTCAGCAAACCAGGAAACTAAACCTTGGAGTTTGACTGAGTGAAGACATTCCAACATAAATATTTCAGCCAATCTGTTCCCACCTGATAACAAATGACAGACTGGGCCAAACTCCCCGGCGGCCGCGCCGCCGCGCAGCGTGACTGATGGCGGCTGCACACTGGAAACAGCTGCTTTCACTGGGAGAGCGCAAATATTTGAGAAGCTGTCCAAGTCCTGCCCACACCTGCCTTCCTGAGTGAGGCGTCCACAATGGACATAAAGAGGACAACGGCGAGACATCAAGAGTCCTGCTCAGCTTCCTGTCAGGAGGAGAAGTCAGCACAGCCAACCAGAGCTCCCAGTTTGGCTGGTGGCTCCGTTTAGCGACTGTTTGCTCCGCTGACCTTGCGTCTGTAAGCCAGCTCTAAGAATGTCATTTCTCTTGTAGCGTCGTGTTTGAAGGCTCAAAGAAACTTCAGGAAACGAACCGAGGAGAGAAAATCGACTAAAGGACAGAAAGTCCATCTGTCCGTCTCCACGACGCTCTGAGCAAATGTCTGACCAGCAGACACTCAGTGGTTATCGTTATGATGTTTTACATTTGATTAAATTCCATTTTACAAATGTGAGTCATGCCATAATTTATTCATTTGTGAATGTTTATAATAATTATAATGGCTCTTAATGTAGTGTTGTGTTTTCTACTGATCCAGAGCCACAGCTACAGCTTGTCGTGAAAACTGGCATAAAGGGGTGAGATCTCTCCAGGTACACGCAGAAAACGGAGCATAAGGAAATAATAGTAATCTTGCATATTGATTTAATGATGATTAAAAGATGGATGAAAATACAATGATATGTAATGGTTGGAATAATCTGTAATGTACGTTTGAAATGCGTATTCTGTATTCATGATCTGAATAACAGTGACAATTTGATTGTTGTATGATGATTATTGATGATTAGGGACAGTAACAGACAGTTATGGAACAGATAAATAATGGAAAATCATACTGAGAGTTATAAGTAGATACAATGATGTTTTATAATTGCAGAGTTATGTTGTATTAAAGAATGTGATAACTGAAGATTTGAGATCGTGAGAAGTAAAGGCAGGTTCTGTTCTTGGACTGTGTTGCAATTGGGCAGAGGCGCTGGGGAGGCTCACAAAAGGAAGTAAGTTACCAGATGGCCAGTGGAAAAAGGGAAGTCCCGAACAGAGTTGCTGCAATGACTCATGAGGGAGGAGGCAGTTTGGAAACATTACAACTTTCCACAGACTCAGGGGCACGTTTTGAAAGTCACGTAGACTTTTCCAATACACAACTATGGGCAGAAAAAGTATAAATACCAGCAGACAAGAAAGGGAACTGTTCTTTGTCCGCGGCGCTGAAGGAGAGCAACAAGAGGACGCAGATCGAAGACCAGCAGAGGACCGCACCCTGGAACCGAGGGGAAGCTGAGACTTCGCGCCGCTAAGAAGGGACAAGATCCGTCTGCCCCCAGCCCTGGTTCCTGATTCGACCAACCCCTCTGCCTCAACCCAACGATCTCTACCCGACTGCAGCAGACTTGGAGAAAAGACAAAGGTCGTGGATTGACGAAGGTTCTGTGCGTTTGAAGGACAACGGACAGCTCTGCTTTGCTTCTATTCTGAAGGGGACTTTGCCACATCAAGGACAAAAGTCTCTGACCAGGTAAATCTGAAGATTTGTGCTGCCAAGATCAATTGCCATCTGGGTGTGAGTTTAACTGCCCCAAGAGCCTCGCTTAATTAAACCAGTGACACAGGATAGGGATAGAAAGGTAAATAGGTTATGATTGATCTTAATTTGAATTTAATTACTTATTGCAAATCTGTAATTTCTGAAAGTTAATCTGCTTGTCATTTATCCCTGCTAAAGCTTGCCTAATAAATTTCATACTAAAAAATTCCAATGAAACTTGTGGACATTGAGATTAATTGAGTCGTTTGATCATTGTAGATTCCCCTAATTATAGTAAAACTAGCATACGTGATTCTAGAGATGTGGTGGCTTCATACTTTCCTTTGGTGAGTGTTAAAATAATGACCCTGGGACTTTAGTCTAAGTCACTGAATCTAATCTAGCCGATAACAAGTGCACGTTATTTTAAGGGGAAAAGCTACCGTTAACAGGAGTGGTTGTTGAAGCTACGCAGCAGTGAGGGCTACTCTGCTGACTGTTACTCAACTGTAAAGGGTCATAACTTCTGGAATTGAAGGTAGTTAGAGCTAGACGAGTTTTCTCCGCCGCCAGTTTAAACAGAATATCTCACATAAACCTATTTCTAGGGTAAGACCCGGGTTTCGGGGATTTTCCGGACCTGTTAGATAGAGAACTGGTCAGTAGTCAGTCGAGCCATTGGTGAGATTAGGGCGGGGCTGGCTATTGTGTAATAACGAACAAGCTTCAACAAAGACAGTGACTTTTCTTCCCATAACCAAAATGTCCTAGTTAAAGCTACGAAAACGATCGACATGACACTGATATGAGGGCAGAGCGTTTGGCGGGGCAGAACGCTCCAGAGGGTTTAGATGATCAGGAGAAACTTTTCCAGCAGCGAGATGAAGGAGTGAACTTATAACGTCACATTTATTAGAAAAACCTGAGATGTTCTGTGACGTTGAATCATAAGAAGTTATAAAGTCATTTGGAACCAAAAGTGGAAAATGATCCTTTTTTAAACACATCTAAAACTTTTCCACATCAGAGAACATCCACGTTTTTCTTGCAAATATGAAATTAATCTGTAGATTTCTGAGGTTTTTGGTTGGAATCCTCCATGGCAACATCAACAATGTCCCACCATTAAACACGAGTGATTCATCCTGCATCACTGCACCGCCCCTTCACAATAAAAGCATCAAACTGTTGAATCATTTCTGCTAGTAATAAGTGTCTCCATCCAGCCTGCAGCCCTCAGGTGAGCCTCTCTGTCAGGGAAGCGGTGCAGCTGCGGACCGCTGACCGACCCGTTCCTCTAAACTTTCCTCAGAGAGTTGGCCTCCGCTTCCTTAAACAGGGGAAATTGAATTAGGACGTTTCAGCAGCTGGCAAGTGTGAAATTGAGTTGAGAGTCGCGAGGTTAGGAGCATGAGGAGCGGGACTCAGCGGCTCAGATCGCAGCGAGGATGGAGGATCAGGCTCTGCTCGCCAGCAGAATCCCAAACCAGCACCAGAGCGGCTGCGGGTCGCCGTGCGGGCGGCTGCACATGCATGCGTGCACAGGAGCGCTGAAGTGTGCAAGCATGTTTGTCTTTGGGCAGTGGGATTATATCACCACAGGGACAATAAAGTCAGTGGAGTGATATGCAAGCTATCTGGACAGAATTTCCCAGCTGAAGCTTTAATCTGCTTCCTGCTGCAGCACAAACACAAAGTCTGAGGAAAACACAAACATGCAGAGAAATGATAACATGCTGTGTTTTCCACCACAAACAAGCAGCGCATTCATCTGTCAGTCCTTTTCCTCAGTTCAGCCTGTCTGTTTCACTCAGAGCAAACTACAAATACAGAACCCTGCAGGGAGGAGGAAGAAAAACCTGCAGCTCACCAACAATCCCAACAAAACCAAACCCAGTGGATTACATGTTGATCATTAGGCCCACAAACTGATCTGCCACAGAAAACCTTTCTCCTACTCCGTGGAAACAAACAGGAAATATTTAGTATCACTCAGAAAGATTTTTATGACGACTTCTGTCCCGATTTTCAGACAAACTTAAGGAAAATCAAGATCCTCTAAAGACAATCTGAGGATGGTTCAGAGAGCTCTGGGCCAATCAGAACATCAGAGCTCTGGGCCAATCAGAACATCAGAGCTCTGGGCCAATCAGAACATCAGAGCTCTGGGCCAATCAGAAGAACGTCGGACGATAAAAACTAAACTCAAAGCGTTGGATCATCCTGGTCATTTGATGTTTCCTGAGGTCCAATCAGAACGCAGCCTGTTGAACGTTAGCCAATCAGAGAGCGAGGTGACGGAAACATGGAGGGAAAACGAAAACACAGAAGATAAAAAACAGTTTAGGGTTTGTTTTGTTTTTCTGTTAAATATCCTCAAACTGTCTCCGTTGCTTCTTCCTCGTCGGCCATCTTCATTTACTCTAAACTCGTGTTTGGTCTCCAGAGTTTTGTGATTTTTTTCTGTCTGAAATCTGTCGATGTGCGGAGTTGTGACCAAACCTGTTATAGCTCAGATTATTCGTCGTTTTCCGTGTCGAGTCTCCGGTTTTAAAAACCAGCCAACAGTTTGTGGACCGGTTCTAACAGCAACGTTTTCTCATCACTCATCCTTCCTCATCCACATGCTCTCCGTTCTCCTCTTCAACCTTTTTCTTGCTTTTCAAACTTTTCCGTTTCATTCCAGCAGACGCTCAGGTCGAGCCCGTCTGAGCCGATCTCTACTTCCATCTCTGCAGTTTTTTCCTCATCAATCACGTTTCCCTCCTTGCTCAACCTTCCCACCTTAACTCCATCAGCCAGGTTTCCTCACAAACAGAAAGCAAAGACACTAACGGGACTTTTCCTGTGATCTGATCAAAATCATTCAGCTCCTCTGAGACACTGTGTGCTGAACTGGGCTGATAAATCTGCCGGGGTTTTTCAGTTAAAATCAGTTTTTCTGGAGCTTTTTCAGGAATATTTTGGGTCAGTTTCTTATTTAGCAAAGTCCAGCTCACAGACGGTTCGCTCAACTGGAACCAGTAGAAGCCGTGATGGCTACTGGTGGGAACAACTGGGAAAAGCTCCAGTAACACTTCTGAACCTGGTAACAGTCAGTAACGTCACATCAAGTCAGGATGAGGCAGTAAGAAATACTGCCACCTACAGGCGGGAGTTAGCAGCACGCAAACCTCCAATTTGCTATAAACTAAATTATGGGTTAGCACACAAAAAATCAGATTTATTGACTTTGCATGAATTTCCATGACAGCAGAATCACGAAAAACTGGAGGAAGAAGGACTGATGAGCTGCGGTTAATATTCCATCTTCATAATTTCTGGTTTAAAGCAGAACTGAACATTAAACTGAGTGGAGGAACAAAAAGTTACTGAAGAGATCCGAAAACAACGATCAGGTCTGAATACTTCAGATCTCATGAAGGCTCAGAGGAGAGAGGCTCATCTTTTAGATTCATGACTGATTCAGTTTAAGCAGCAACACCAAGTTAACTGGAAGGAAGATGGTAAATGTTCACATGGCCTCCGCCATTTTCTGTAGACAGAATAAAAGGAAACCAATCAGTAAACAATCATCATTTTATAATTATTAACTACTTTTGGTTTCATATAAAATATGTTGAAGTTTGTGGCTGAAACGAGACATGAACCCGATCCGGTTCCAGCTGGAGGCAGGTCCAGTGAGCAGAACGGCCCAGATGGACAGCTTCCTCTGACCCAATGGGGATCAGACCAGAGGAGAACCTGAGTGTTTTATCCTCAGGTCTGAAGCCGTCTGGCTGAAATCCTTTAGTCTGAACAGCAGCTGCTCTTCCTCTTGTTTCCTTTCTGTTATTAAAATCTTTCATCATCACCGTGCTTCACCGTTTTCATTTATTTCTGGACTTGGTTACAGTAAGCCGGGTGATATCGGTAAAAGGCGGCGTGACGTGCCTACAGTAATGAGTTATGTATCTTAAATATTCTCTTTCATGTATTTACTTTCATTTTGCTCTTCTTTGCTTTTTTAATCTCAGCTTCTCTCATGTGACGTTCTGACACTTTCCATCTTTCTGCCTCTCAGACTCCTCCAGCTGAATCCAGCAGAAGCTTCAGATTCAAACATTAACATTCTCTTAGCCCGTCTCTCCTTCATGCCAGCGTGTTTAATCATCTCATTGCTCTGCAGCTCTTCCCTCTCCTGCTCTCAGCCGCCGTTTCAGCTTCACACGACCTTTTCAGAGTCGAAGGCAGAAAAATAAACTCCAGAGAGACGAAGACAAACGATGTGACTGAAACTCTCTGGTTCTGATCCATTAACATGCAGCTCTGCCGCCTGTCTGAGGGTCATCTTTATGTCTGTGTGATCTCCACATGTTGGAAGTGACGTTCATTGGGACATACACACACACGCACACACACACACCTGGAGCATCAGCATTTGTTTAGAAATAAATGAAATGGAAAATGTGTTTTAGGTCGTTGTTGAAATAAAATTAAAACCTTTATGGAGAATAAAAATACTCTAGAGGACAAAATATGAGAAAGCAAAGCCTCCTGGACTGCTTTCGACCAAATATTGATGCAAAAAGTGAAATTCTGGTTGCATGTTAATTTGTCAAAAATAATTATTTCTTTAGTTTTATAAAATTTGTGCAGCTGTTTTATTGCAGATGTATTTCTAGATACCTGGTTTCATATCGGTAAAGAAAAAGTACTTTAGTTATTCTTCTGCAAACCTACTGAAATGCTAAACATGAACCTTATTAGACATTTAACTTAAGACGTTTGCTTTTTAAAACAGATATAAAATAATTAGAAAACAAAAAATGACTTCTTTAAAATGAAATTAAACTGGGAAAAAAACTAAATTATGAGATCTTTGGTTTCTGCAGCTCAGTGAATGGAGGATTTTGTCTTGTTGAAATTTCAACTCACTTTATCTGTTTTAGTAAAAGGCGTCAGGCTGATCATTTAATTTCATAAAATGCTTTTTGAGTCTGGAGAAAATATGTCAAAAACACATTTAATGACATTTTTAGCCAGTTGATGAAAACTCTCTGCCATATTGTTCCTGAAGGACAAACCAGATTACTGAAACACTTAGACGTGTTTTCACAGAACTACCTGAATAAAAAACATTTTCTTAAAATGTTCTGTCGTGTTTTGTTGGAAACATGCTGAAGTGTTTTGCTGCAGAGTTTTTGAGTGTGATGCTCATGAGGAACGTTCTGCGGTTTTCAGATTTTCATCATGTTTTAACCGTCTGTCCAATCAGGTGAACTGACAGTTTAAAAATCACAGAAGAAGAAATGACATTTTGGGAAAGCGTTGCTTCTCCACTGGATCAGAAGCTTTAAACCAAAACGCAGCAGGTTGTTGTCTCCCATGGTGCTGCTGTGAAGCAAAGCGCTTTGTTTTCCCAGCAGCACCGGCGGCGGTTATCAGACAGAACCTCTTGTTGTGATAAAACCAGGAGCAAAGAGAACAACATGGAGACCTGATCTGGACCTCGCACCTTTACTCTCACCTTCACAGGAAGCAGTAAGAAATCAGCTCTGAAATCCCGTAAAACCAGCAGAAACGTTTCCAAACCAAACTGTGACTCTGAAAGCAACAATCACACTAATCACATCATCAAGAGCCAAAATGATAAAAGATGTTCAAATTATTTTTCTGCTGAACGAACCAGGAATCACTGAAACGCCTTGAACTAAACAAACTAGTTAGTTGGTTTTAGTTGTAAATCAGCCTGGGATGCTGCTGTGGAAGGATGGGGATGGGTTTACTGGTTTTAATGGTCCTTTGGTAACCACGGCAACAGCAGAGTCTGCATCCTCCGTCCAAGTCTGTGGACACTGAAGCTCCATTTGTTTCTGAACAACTTTCAATGAAGATGGACTCGCAGCTCGGCTACCGGGTTGGTTCTGCTGGT
>NW_015112972.1:649371-655783 GCF_001443285.1 Poecilia latipinna
TTCTGGATGAGTCCAGACGGTTCTGGATGAGTCCAGACGGGTTCTGGATGAGTCCAGACGGTTCGATGAGTCCAGACGGTTCTGGATGAGTCCAGACGTGTTCTGGTTAGTGAGCAGAACTGGAGTCTCACAAATGAAGTTCCACAAACCTGAAACTGTTTCAGGAAGATTCTGTTCAGAGCAGAATGAGGCCAAACGGGTCGGATCCGTCCAGGAGAACCTGCTGCAGCAAGGGATTCTGGGAAAACCGTCGACTTAGCCTGAACAACCTGAACAAGGTGACCTCACGACTTCAGAAGCTGAAAGTTTTCCTCTAGCGTTTGGTCGTTTCTCTGCAGTCGCGAGTCGTGAGCAGCGCGTACACATGCACAGCTGACAGCGCTAAGACCTCCTCTGGCTCTGATTGGTTGTTTGTGACAAAGCACCGTGTTTCTGCAGATGGCAGTAGGACCACAGAGAAACAGCATAGTTCCTGAACTACGAGCGTTTGAAGGATGAGGCCAAAATGTGGAGTTTCACAGACGAAGAGAGAAACGAAGTCGTTCTGAATGTTTTGTTTCAGCCATCATTAACTGCATGGTAGGTTACTGTGTTGGTTTATTGTGATGCATATTTGCTACGTATTTCAGTAAAGTTACTTCCTTCTGTGTGAATGCATCACGTTGCAGCGTGGCTTACATGCAGGTGAGCTCCATCGCTGCGTTATGAGGAACCGATGAAGAATTTAGAAAAACTGAGTTTTTAGAGGCCAGCCGAACTCTCCTCTGTTTTTGTGGATCCTTAGCAGCTGCCAGCAGATTATCCTTCAGCTTCTTAATCAAACTTTCATAAATCTATCAACACACTGTACATCATAGATCTTCAGAATTAGATTTACATTTTAATTTCCATAATGGTGTTGAAATGAATTCATTTAGCGTAAACTTGCTCTGCGTGTTTATTAAATGCTGACCCTTCCTTCCAGCTCCAGCTTCACAGCAGATGCACTAGAAGAGTCGCTTTCTCATCTGTGCATTTCCTCTCACCTCACAGCGCGTCGGCTCTCCAAGCCAGGAGAATTTATGAAAAGCAGAGCCTGGTGTGGCGCAGAGCGGCAGGAAGGAGGCGGCGACGGAGCGCAGCTCGTTGCTTCAGACAACCATTTGTCACCGTGAACTCCCTCTGCAGATAAATATTCATGGGAAGTGGAAAGGGTGGCTCGCTCCCGTCCTCCCACTACCAGAGGAAGCTTAGGTAAATCTCCATGTGAGGAATGACTCTGTCAGGAGCCATTTGAGAGAAACAACTCAGCAGCCCTGTCCACCCACAGGCCGACACGAATGCAGCCAGGAGGCTCCGTCGCACAACGCCACCAACTTCTCTCTTTTCTGCTTTTCCTTTCAACTTTCTTACGCTCCAGCATCATTACCCCAACTCTCTAGTCACACTTAGTGCCCCATCGCTCCGCCTTCTCTTTGTGTTCGGCCGGATGGCCTGTGACGTTCAGCAGCAGCGCTCGTCTTTAGCTCTGAGGATTCAGAACCAAGAGGAGAGAAAATGAGACAAAGAACAGCTGGAGGACGGAAGAGGCAGCCTGACAGAGGTCCAAGAAAACCAAGAGAACCGCCTGGTTCTGCAGGTCCGACCCAGCAGCAGCATCAGGGGGTGACTGGGCAAGAGGCACCCTGGACAGGTCACCAGGTCACCAGGTCACCAGCTCACCAGCTCAACAGGTCACCAGGTCACCAGGTCAACAGGTCACCAGTCCATCACAGGGTGACACACAGCCACGCTCTCATAGTTAGAGATCATTTAAAGACCAACTAACCCAAAGTGTTTCTGGACTGTGCGGGGGAAGCTGGAGTACCCAGAGAGAACAAGCTAACATGCTAACTCTATGCTAACTCTCTACAGACTCCAGGTCGGGATTCAAACCCACAACCGTCTTGCTGCAGAGCAGCAGAGCCACCGACTGCAGCCTGGCAGAAATGCTTTCCATACAGCGTCGTCTTTCCTCAGCATCACCACAGTAAACTAGATAGTGAACTAGATAGTGAACTAGATAGTGAACTAGATAGTGAACTAGATAGTGAACTACTCAGTTGAGTATTTGTGGATTTTTCTGTAGAATGTAAATTATTTGCAGAAATTTCAGTTGATTTTTTCACAGAGCGTTTCTAAAACTCTGTAAACTAAATGAAGCTGCGAAGCTGACTCTCATCGACACGACGCTGCTTGAAGCTGTCGGCCAATCCAGGAGCAGCATTTACTTCCCTGGGAGCTGATTGGCTGAACCTAAGGAAGAGCGTGGCTGTTAGCGTCTGTAGAGCTGAGACGTTTCCACACTGGAGATCAGGAACTTTAAAACACTGAA
Organism: Poecilia latipinna; assembly: GCF_001443285.1. Classification (NCBI taxonomy): domain Eukaryota; kingdom Metazoa; phylum Chordata; class Actinopteri; order Cyprinodontiformes; family Poeciliidae; genus Poecilia; species Poecilia latipinna. The sequence continues at coordinate 651,725 of NW_015112972.1, forward strand.
GTTTATAAATCACCAAATCCATTAAAGATCTGCTGCTGCTTCAACCAGAACCACTCAGGCATTCTGGTTCTGGTTCTGGTCTACATGGCACCACTTGGTTCAGCTAGCAGTTCTTCATCAGTGCAGACAGAGCACTGAGTGGTTTAGCATGAGGTTCAAAGATCACTAGGACATTTAAATAAGGTTTTATTCTGATGTGGTTGTTCATGTCTGGTGTCTCTAATATTAATTATCAGATGTTATATTTACAGACACACAGAAGGAAAATGCTGCAGCTGATTTTCTTCCAGCTGCTGAAACAATCTGACTGATAAATCTGTTCAAAGATGTGAATGTTTGTAAAGTCAAGTTGATCTTTTACAGCTTCACTGTAACTGAACTCTGATTGGCTCAAAAGGAGGAAGAGTCGACATCACAAAGGATAAAACATGATTTAACTTTCTGCTGAGAACCAGGAAAAAGAAGTTTTAAAAAGTGAAACTCCTGTCAGGATTTCTTTTCCCGGTTAATTCCAACAATCACAGATTATAAATAATTTCAGGAATTAAAGCCAGTCATGTTTAAAGTGCATCCAGTTAATTTATTATTCATGACTGAAACAAAATCACATGATCAGACCTCACAGCTGAAACTAAATCATTTTGGATAATTAACCTTAATTTAAACACATAACATCAGTCATCCACCACAAATTAAGAAGAGAATTAAAACACTATTTACATATTTAGATTCATGCAACATGATCCATTTCTAATATTTATTTAATTTTCCATCTGCTGGTATTAAAGCCTCATTTCCATGAAAATAACTGACATTTCAAAACAGAGCAGGAAAAGAAGCCATGAAATCAACAATAAGATTTGTTCTTATTGAATAAAGTCCAAACCATTGAATCCAAAACAATTAGAACGATGGGAAGAAGCCAGAGAGAGGCTGGATGTGCAGCCTGATGCATGCTGGGGCTGCAGTGCAGCTCTGTGGGGCAATTAAAGAGACGAGTGGTGCAGATGAGCACCTTCTGACAAACACACGGCACCTGAAGCCCAGACGAGACGCAGCTTCAGCCTTTTAATTAAAAACCTTTCATGAGCCACAAAACCAATCTCTGAAATGTTGCTTCTGATGTGAAATTACAAAGTCAAGCCTCAGCTGGACGAGTCCAGCGGGAACACATCATCCAGGTAACAGCGTCATAAAACATCATCAGCACCAGAGTCAGAACCAACTCACTCTGGACATGAATCTTATTATTTCAGCTTTAATAACATAAATATGTTTGGAGCCCTGGGTCTCCACTACCGCCCCCATGTGGAAGGGTTGTGAACAAACCAGCATCAGGCACGATGGTGGTCGTATTATTCTGCGTTTTATTTGGATTATCCTGAAATCAGAGCTGCAGGCTGGTAGTTTAAACTCCAACGGATCCAGAACTGATCTGGAAAGAATAATCGACGCCGACATGAAGCTGCTTCATGACCTCAACCCTGAAGGAAACAGAAACGGAGAATCCAAAACTTCTTGGACTCTACGATTCCCTGCAGGATCATCAATAAGGCTGGATTTACTTATATCAAGTAAAGTTTTGCTGCTCATCAACCTCTGATTTGTCTCAACTCTTTCATTCTGAGCCTTTACACAATTATATGTCCTTATGAAATATTCATTATTTCCTGCAGGTTTAGAGTTTCTTCAAACATCAAGCAGGACTATGCAGAAATTATAAAGTAGTAACTAATAAAGAGCTGCTAAAACCATAATAGCTGCAATTTGTGTGATTATTTTATTTAGAATTCAACATGTGGGCGGAGCAGGCGCTCTTTTATAAATTAATGACTAGAAAACAAAATCATATTGCTCAGTGGGACGACAGAGCCATGTGCCCACATCCTTAGAAAAAGCAGCTTCAACTGTTTCTGTAAAAATTACTGTCATTTATTATGACAAAGAAAAGAACATCGCTGCGCTGCATGTTGTGGTATTTGGCAAAAGCTTGCAAATGTTCGCCCTCCCACTCAGTTATTATCACTTCTTGGTAAAGTCATGTTTTCACCCACAGCGAAAGCAAAGCCAGAAGCAGCGAAGCGCCGATCCACTGCAGAACGCTGAGTCGGCAGAAACACGACTCAGAACCGAGTCGCAGTCCGAGATCCTGAAGATCACGAGTTTCTGTTGCTTCACCCTGATGAAGGTCCAGAAGGAAACCAGCAGAGAAAAACCTCAATACAGACTGCAGCAGAACGACTGGCAACCACACCAGTTGGCCTCCAGTGAAACCAGTTGGCCTCCAGTGAAACCAGTTAGCCTCCAGTGAAACCAGTTAGCCTCCAGGGAAACCAGTTGGCCTCCAGTGAAACCAGTAGGCCTCCAGTGAGAACCAGCAGAGCGTGTCCCTTAGTGGGCAGAAAGCCGCTTTGAGCAGGTCAACTTGGGCGTTTGAGCCTCAGTGATATTGAAGCGGTGACCCCCGACGCCCCCAGTCCTCCCAGTGGGAACCAGTCTGATGTTTAGGGGCCACCACAGTGGAAAAGTGTCTCCAGTGTGGCGGCGGAACAGGAAGTGCAGACATGCAATCCCAGTGAAAACCAGCAGCTCACTTCTCTGGGAATCTCTGCAGCAGAATGTGACGCAGCACCACCCTTAAAGCTCTGGTGAAGACTACAGCATCACCCGAGCAAAGCGACGCAGAAAGCTGACATCTGGCAAACATGCAGATAACACATAAAACATGGAATTTATTCAAACTTCAAACTAACAAGTCATAATACATAAAAATCAGGAAACACCTGCAGCCCTGCATGGGTTGAAGTGGAAATTATCCCCAACTTCACTGGCATTCTGTCGCCATCTAGGCAGCAGGGGCGGTACTGCAGGTGCAACTGTTAGAGGCTGCATTTCTCCCAACAGCAGCAAACCAGGAGCATTAGGTCTAGAAGAGAGAAAGAGGAGAAAAGGATGCTCTGAAATGTTTTTCATATCAAGAGAAAAAACTGCAAAGAGAAGAAGTAAAAAGAAGAGAGGAATGTGGGCGATGAGGCTTCAGCACAGCAGAAACGAACAAGGGAGTAAAATGAAAGTGATTCTTAAAAGTTCAAAAATACTTTGCTTCATTTTAAACAAAAAGAGGTTTTGGTTCCATTTTTCTTTTCAGTCTTACAGCAGAAGATGAGCAATGAAATGACAGAATGAAGCTGGGAGAGAGGAAAAGAGGACGAGCCGTCATCTGCTGCTTCAGGAGGAGGAAGAGAGGCTGGAGCCGTTTTAACAGAACAACTACAGCCATCATCATGTCTAAGGTGAGGCCAGCTTCAATTATATACAAGCTTTCAAATAAAACCACCATGAAGCATCACAGAAACATAAACTAGCATAAATAAAACATCATAAAACCATAAAAGTGAAACTGAACAAATGGATCTTGAGCTGCTGCTTAAAAATTATCTACGGGACTTATTTCCTTTCTGGTTTCAAAATGAGTTCATGGAACCATTAAAAATGAGATTATTTAATCATGAGTAGAAATTCTTCTGGTTGGTCCAAAAGTCTCGGTTCAGGAAAGTTCGGGCTGATCAGAATGAAACTGAAAATCTCAGCATGTCCTGCTTGGTTCAGTCCAAACCGGTCAAACATAATTCACTTTTATTTTTTAGTTTGTTTTATTGTGACAGTTTTAGAGTTTCCTCAGATTCCCTGATGGATGGGTGGAAACGTGACTGTTTTGTTTAGACCCTCTGACATCACAGCACCCAGGTAGACCAGGTAGACCAGGTAGACCAGGTAGACCAACTAGACCAGGTAGACCAAGTAGACCAGGTAGACCAGGTAGACCAAGTAGACCAGGTAGACCAGGTAGACCAGGTAAACCAGATAGACCAAGTAGACCAGGTAAACCAGGTAGACCAAATAAACCAGGTAAACCAGATAGACCAAGTAGACCAGGTAGACCAGGTAGACCAGGTAAACCAGATAGACCAAGTAGACCAGGTAGACCAAATAAACCAGGTAAACCAGGTAGACCAAGTAGACCAGGTAGACCAAGTAGACCAGGTAAACCAGATAGAC
>NW_015112972.1:660445-664195 GCF_001443285.1 Poecilia latipinna
AGTAGACCAGGTAGACCAAGTAGACCAGGTAGACCAAGTAGACCATGTAGACCAGGTAGACCAAGTAGACCAGGTAAACCAGGTAGACCAAATAAACCAGGTAAACCAGATAGACCAAGTAGACCAGGTAGACCAAATAAACCAGGTAAACCAGATAGACCAAGTAAACCAGGTAGACCAGGTAGACCAGGTAGACCAAGTAGACCAGGTAGACCAAGTAGACCATGTAGACCAGGTAGACCAAGTAGACCAGGTAAACCAGATAGACCAAGTAGACCAAGTAGACCAGGTAGACCAAATAAACCACGTAAACCAGATAGACCAGTTAGACCAGGTAAACCAGGTAGACCAAATAAACCAGGTAAACCAGATAGACCAAGTAAACCAGGTAGACCAGGTAGACCAAATAAACCAGGTAAACCAGATAGACCAAATAAACCAGGTAAACCAGGTAGACCCCATCAGGTGTGAACTGATGAAGGTTAATGAGCTATCTGTTCATTATATGTCATATATTTGTTCCAGAATGGAGGATATTGATATGAATGAACCAGGAGTTGAGCAGCTTACCCACAGAGACGATGAAGAGACGCAGGGCCATTTATCACAGCAGATAAAGGCCGGCAGCCGAGATGCACAGATTTCTACAGCAATATTAAAACTCCAACATAATCTTTGGAAAAAGCATGCGGTGTGAAAACACGGCAGCTCTATTAGATTTAAATCTACGTTCCTGTTTATAGCCTAACTGGGCCGGTCGGCATTTATTGAGCTCACCAGATAATCGTTAACATTGTTCATTTTCTTCCTCGCTGCTCCATTTAGTCTGAGAAGTTCAATTAATCAGAGGGCAAAGCGGAGGAAGAGTTACCTTCATAAAGGCCGAAAACAGAAACATGGACCGGATCGGAGTGTCAACTTGACTTCTGACCTGGCAGGAAAGTTTCCGCTGACAGCATGATGAAAGTTTCCCCTCCAACAGCTTCATGAAAGATAGACGAAGAGGAGCAGACAGAAATCACCATCATCACTTCTGACCCTGCAGACAAAACGAACATCCAGCCGGCGTTCAGAGGCCTGCAGTAAGTGGCTCTTATTCATCAGTGGAGAATCGTCTCTTAGCCTCACTGAACAACTGAGCGCCGTTCACTAACAGACTAACGCAGCTCAGAGCATCATGGAGGCCAAACGGCACCAGCCCCGGTTCACCAGAGTCACACTTAATGGGATAGAGAGGAGTCGTCTGAATCAGGCTGCAAACAGGAAGTCAGGCCTGCAGAGCGCAGCGACTGACAGGAGGGGAAAGGGACGAGTAAAAGAGGAGAGGGAGGGAAAAATACACAGACATGAACACGTAGACGCCCCATGGAGCGTCTACGTGTTCGACCTGTTGCTGTGACGTATCGCAGCAACGGGTCGGCCCGTTGCTGCGATACGTCTCAGCGTCCGCCATATTGAATGTGGCATCTCTGCCAGTAAGCTAATACAGGTAAATGGACGTTTCAAGACAAGAAACAAATAATTTTCCTGTATTTATTTTTTATACATTATTGAGAAATGACTTTTGATCTATAAATCAGTCATTGTCAAACATTAAACTACATATTTTTCTTACTTTTTTCCAGAGAAAAAATATTACAGTATGTCAACTCTGCTATTGACAGCAAAGAGTGAAAATAATTCTAATAGAATACATTATCTTTATTTCATTACATAAGCTGTATTAATACACTAATACTTCAAATTGAGATATTTAAAAATACCCAAAAGTGAAAGAATAAAACATTTATTTATTATACTGGGAACACTGGTCACAGGCTTCAGTCTGCTGGTCACACTGGGAGAACTCCAATGACTTTTGAGACGTCCTGGTTCACAGGCTAAAGCCAAGGATAAAAGAAATTATCCAAAAGTTTAATAGAAAATACATACGATATGTTTCGTATATGTTTCTTTCACATTCAGAAAAAGACATTTTCAGCATGTTGGGCTCTGACTCGTAGCATCTTTATAGCTAAATACCGACATGGTGAAGCTGAGCTGGAAACAGACTGAAGAACAGCAGCTCCAGCTCTGATCCTGACTGATCTTTCCTCACTAAATCCTCTGGTTTTTAATGAACTTCTCCTCTAACAGCGGTTTCTCATCAGCTCTCTCATTAGAAAACAGTGTGAAAACATTAGCTGCTAAGCTAACAATCAGCGGTTATTTCGGGCCAATTTAGCTACATAGGAAATATTTTTTGGTTGTTTAAAAGCGAATTTCTGGCTGCAAAGTCAAGTAATTCTGATCTTTCATCCTTACCTGGGGAAGGTGATGCCAGTGAATCCAGTTTGTTTCGTAAAACGGTTGAAACACAGAACAGGACTGAAGGAGCTCCGATCCTCTGCTGCCACATACAAGATGGCGGCGACGTAACGCAGGACTCAGCGCTCCATGAGGCGTCTAGTATATGATGTCTATGGAAAAATACCTGAATGTACAGGAGGCCTGCAGTTCCAGCATCTCTGCATGTTTGGGCCTGCTGCTGCATTTTATTTTCACTAAGCCATTTTATTGTGTCCTGTGTGCTTTTTATTCCTGTTTATTGTTTGTGGTTGTTGGGTTTTTGTTTTGATATAATATCTTCCAGTGTTTAGTGTTCTTTACAAAATTAAAGTTTTGGTCTTTGAGAAAGTGAACTTACATCACTATGTGATCATTAGATTACCAAAAACCACATTATTTATCAAAATTATTTCTGGAACAATTTGGTAAAGTTTGTTATTGTTTCATATGAAGAGACGATGTGTGTGTGTGTGTGTGTGTGTGTGTGTGTGTGTGTGTGTGTGTGTGTGTGTGTGTGTGTGTGTGTGTGTGTGTGGTTGATGTGCAGGTCTGCAGAGTGAACGGAGCTGAATCGTGACTTAGCAGCCGGTCGACGTCTCGCTGCTCAGAGCTTCTCCTGACCAGGTTGGTCTTTTGGCTCCTGACTCAGCCGTTAATCCAGAGAGAGGACAGAGGCTGTCTCCAGCTCTTGGCAGATTTCATGATTAAAACACACAACGTCCGCTGGTGTTTTGCATAATTAGAGCACTTCCATTAAATGCAGGCAGATTCTAATGGAGCGCGAAGGGGACATATTTACTTTAATTACAGCTCTCAGTAGCTTCACACCTCATCTTCGCTCTCCTCCCCTGGAGAGAGGCAGCGGCAGCATTCAGGGGAAAAGATTGAAGAGAAGTGTTTCCCTTAAAGGTCACGACCTCTTTCAGCCGAGTTTAGATAGCATCTGACCTTCCAGACCGCTACACTGCAGCGGTCACACAGGGAAATAAAAAACTGTTCCAGTTCCCCATTACCAGTTCAGACAGAGTGAAAAGTTCTGAACGTGTTTCTGTTCAGGTGAGCACACACACACACACACACACACACACACACACACACACACACACACACACACACACACACAGAGGTTTATTTACTGGAAGCTTTTAGAGATTCCTGTCAATAACAGCAGCGTCCAAAAAAACAAGAAAATCCTCCAAAGAGCACTCTAACACCACATGCTGAGGTGTGTGTGTGTGTGTGTGTGTGGGTGTGTGTGTGTGTGTTTATGTGTGTGTGTGTGTGTGGGTGTGGGTGTGTGTGTTTGTGTGTGTGTGTGTGTGTGTGTGTGTGTGTGTGGGTGTGTGTGTGTGTGTTTATGTGTGTGTGTGTGTGTGGGTGTGGGTGTGTGTGTTTATGTGTGTGTGTGTGTGTGGGTGTGGG
>NW_015112973.1:0-47920 GCF_001443285.1 Poecilia latipinna
CAAAACAACAATATTCAGTGTCAAAACAACAATATTCAGTGTCAAAACAACAATATTCACATAAACAGTTATGAGGATCTTTAGCAATGGAATATTGTTAATCTGACGACCAACAGATTAGTTGGTCATCTTCAGGTACCAACTAATCTGGATTTACTCAAAATGAAGGTACATGTAAGATATTAACTACTAAGAGTCTTTAAAGAGAACCTCACTTTAAAATTTCTGAACTATCTTTGAAGTATAAAGTAGATAACTTTCAGGGTATCGACAGTAACATGCAGGCGATTGACAGATTGTAATCTTTGACATCACTTCAGCCCTATTCAGGATGTAACATTGTGTCCTCAAATTTAATTTATCAAGTATAGAGTTCAAAAACATGACAAAGAACAATCGGAAGTGAGATAAAATGACCAAATGGGAACACTGATCATCATCTTGGAAGCGATCATAAAGTCAGTGCAGCGGTATCTTTTGTTCCTTCTCCAGCTCTCCACTCTCCGAAACCCCCAGTCTGCAAACTCAGCAGAAATGACTCCTTCTGTACAAGGGTCACTGCAGAAACTTTCTTAACCTTCAGTCAAAAACGTCTGGCGCATGAAAGCCACTTTGCCACTTTATAAAAACCCCCCAAATTACAGCAGTAAATGGTTTCTTTTCATTGCCGGCCTGAGGTCCAGATGAATTCTAATGAGTTCAGCTCAAAGCCTAAAAGCCAATCATGTATGCCCTTCAGTCTTTTGTTGAAATGTCTTTGTTATTGCAGCCACGTTAATCTATTAAATATCCTTCATCATCGGTGAATGCAGCGGCTGGCGGGTTTTGAAGAAGTTTAACAATGTGCAACAAGCCTAACTTCATTTTGTTTCTTTCATCCTTTAAATACAATTATAAATCAGGCGCTGATGATTTAGGCACGCAGATCTGCAAACACAGATAACCAAGACATAATTTCACTTGCTGAACACACACACACACACACACACACACACACACCATTCTCCCACCCAGGGAGATGTTGATGGGAGGCTTTGGAAAGGGGGGGGGATTAGCTTATCAAGTCCCCGCCGTGCGGTTTGATCAATGATTGCAATTGTGCCCGAACTGCAGCTGCAGCAATGTCTTTGGATAACCTATTGACAAAACAGCGCTCACTAAACAAAACAAACAGAACCCAAATGAGCGAGGGGTCAGAGGAAGAAAAGCAAGCCCGAAAGGGGACCAACTGCCAGTCAGAGTATAATCTGTTATCCATCTTAAGTAAATGAAAGAGCGACAATGATGCGTTGGCCTTTGGACCCTTCTTCATCTGGGCTTTAATGATGAAAAATGGCCTCGTGTTCAGGTGCCAGCTCAGCCAGCAGATGGGATCGGGGCGAGTTTCCAGCATGCTCAGAGTGAAACCTATGAAAAAGGCCTTTCATGTGGCTCGTTGCGCGAAACAGGACAGAGAAGAGACTTCAGACACTACAGCAGCAGCATGGGGAGGCTGAGAGAAAAATACCCACCATCACCTTGGGATAGCCCACGGGATCCTTCAGGTAGGGTTCGTACTGACTCAGGTACACAGAGCAGGCTTCAAGTGGGGAGTCCAGAGCCACCTGCAGGTAGACAATGTAATTACAGTGTCAATAAGAATAAGAATAAGAATAATTAAAAAAAAAAAAACACCAAAAATCTGCATCTACTGGAGCGTAACTTTTAATGGATTCTTTATCTTGTCACAACAGATGTCTTGATATATGTAATTATCAACTATGTAAACTAAATTTTAGAGTAACACACTGTATGAGTAATAAAACTTCCATTTTGGTAAATCATGCAGTTATTGGTGTGAGACAAAAAAAAAGTCAGTTTTCATGCGTTTATACACAGATATATTGACAGTAAAAAGCTTTTGCGAATAAGATGGAGTGACGTTCAGTTTTACAGTACAAATATTTATTACAAAGCATGTGCAGTCTCTCTTCTATTCTTTTAGAAAGCCCAAAATATATTGATAAAAATATAATTTCACATATTGACATTTTTTCATTTTAAAGCTAGGGTATGTGACTTTTATAAAATAAAACATGTGTTTAAAACATTTGTTAAAACTGTCACTGTGTCGTGGCGATATTGAATGAGGCAGATCATCAGTGAAAAAATTGAGCTCTTCTGCCATCTCCCAGTGCTCCCAGTGCTAAGTACAGAAATACACAGTTCGGTCAGAAACAACGAATCAGAACCAGGAAGAGGGTTTTGGGCATAGTTAATCATCTTCCCCTTTGCTCTCTGCTATGCTACAGTTGGTTCCCATCAGCAGAGCCTGACAAGAATGCTAATGCTAGTTAGCATGGGCACCGATGATACCACATTTAAGTTTTCTTGGAACGGTAAGTTGTTTCTGCACTGTTTGCACATTGAGCGAGCTTGATTGACAGCGCTAAAACCTTCCTCCTGGCTCTGATTGGTTGTTTTTGACCAGGAGCTATGTTTTTTTTTTTTATTTCAAATAGCAATAGTAGCACTAGGTGGAGGTGGAGGAGCTAGATTTTTTTTTTTTTTTTGTTCATTTGTGTAAGTAGTTGCATTGTCTCTCTGTAAATGCTGACCCAATTTGAAAACTGTCTGACTTCCAAAATTCTTCCTTGAACTCTGGTAATAGCAGTAAGTAAGTGTGACGTACTCACCAAGCCTCTGAGGACGGTGAAAGCCATGGCAGCCAACAGGAGCACCACCAGGATCAGGTCCAAGGGACGCCAGATTAGCTTCATGGTCTGAACGTGTTGGGCCTATGAGCAGGCGTGAAACAAGGGCAGAGCACAGAGCGGCTTAGCCCTGGCTGATGTTTGGTCATACTTTCAACTTTACATGCAACATTTTACCACTCAAGCGTAAAAGTTTACTCTTTAAATCTGAAGCTGAATTGGATCTAGTGACATGACAACGGACCAGAACATTCCAGTAAATGCACGCTTGTGCTTTGGATTTATTTCAGACAGGCTGTTCATGCAAGAAGTTCATCAAATGTTTCATAGCTGAAAGTGAGGATGTTACAAAAAGCATCTCACCGCAGCTATTGTTGCCAAAACACGAGCTTTTACAGAGCAATGTAAAAGCTCGTGTTTTTACAGTCGGAATGCAGTTTTGTTGATATCCTTTGGTTAATAGAGTAAAAAGCTGGTTGATCATTGGCATTAACCAGCAATTAAAACTATTAAACTTCTACTTCCAAAGATAAATAAATAAAAAAAATAAGATTAGACATTAATACTTGAACACTTGTTTTGGGTAAAAGTGAATATTTAAAAGGGCGTCTTCACTTATTAACAAGACTGCTAACATCTCACACCAACTCAACTCTCAGTTTTCAGATTCAAGTCAAGTCAATGCGATGTGAATTCACGCTATCACGTTGCCACTGTGTGTATAAAATACAGCAACTGACTTGTCATACGGCGGGCATGAGTCCCCATCACAGAGAAAGGACGGTAAAGTTTATCAGGCTGATCAAACAGCATAAACACTGTATCCATAAAGCTCTTCAGAATCACATCGAAGGTCAAATCACTAATGCATCAGACTCACATTGTATCCACCGATAAGCGGCCTGTCCTTGGGCCGAGTGAACAGGGTGACGGCTCCCAGCACGGGCATCAAAAGAAAGAGAAAATTGAGCCAGAAGGCTGGACGAACCTCCGACCCGTATTTACCTGCCAGAAGCACACATCTATCAGCTTGTACTTAGCATTTCAAGGGCTGCAAACATATCCACGTAGCCCAATTATTGAACTTCCTGATAAAGATAAAAACTAAAAAAATAAAAAAAATCTCTCAAACATGCGGCGCAGCCTGCCTTGGATTGCACAACAGACCGCAGAGCACATTGCCAGCAGAGGAGTTTGATCTTGTGACACTTGTGCATATGCAGTTAGAAATGCCAAGAACAGATGCTTCAAGTTGGTTTCGTGCTTTGTTCTGCAGGATGCTTGCCCGTGCTTTGTTTTGCCGCCTGAACTGTGACGCTGATGGTACATGGCGGGGCAGATGTTTGCTTGATTAAAGCTGGGACTGGTGGGAGACAGGATAGAATATTAGCCTCACCTGCTACTATTCCGGTAATAAACACACTCATGTTAGCGCACAAGGAGCCGGCCCAGAACAGGCCCAGGGTACGATAGGCTCTCCTGTGGAAGAAACAAACAAACAAACAAACAAAACAAAAAAAAAGATGCATGCTTTTTAATGATCTTCAATTATATTTACAGAAACAATTTAAAAGACTGAAGGCGGCGCTTTGCTAAACTGAATTCAACATGTGACTTGAATGTATTACAAGGCCTCATTTTACAATTTAAGGCTATATAATCAGTTTTCAGATCCAGTTACGGTAATTATCTACAATGAATCAAACTGTGTCGAACTTGCAGATAATAACAAAGATTTTCTACAAAGTTTTCAGACAAGCTCGATAAAGCTAGCTCACCATTTGTTGTCTCTTTTGGCAACAAGCAGCCATTTATGTATACACTAGCCTAGAAAAGCATTGCTTCCTCTTTTTCAAATGTTTTTGTCATGTCACACTGGCAAACATCAGCTAATTTTATTAAGATTTTATGATTTCACAATAAGCAGAGCATTATTGTGAAGTGAAAGGAATAGAAGGTATTATTTGTAACTTTTTTCTTTAATCTGATATCCTTAAACAAAATCCTGCACAGCAAATTAGTTTCAGGAGACCATAATGGACCAAAACCATAAGAACAAAACTGAACTCTGGGGAATACAGCCAAGATTTTGTTTGGCAGAAAACTGTCACTGTACAACCCCAAGAACACATAGTGAAACACGTGGATGGCAGCATTATGACATGAGGATACTTTTCTTTGGCATGGATGGGAAAAGCGGTGAGAGTTTATGGAAAAATACATGTAATTCTGAAAGAAAACCTTAGACAGGCTCCAAAAGACTGGAGTGAATGTCGCCATTCCTGTAGAACAACAACCCCATAAACATACAGACAAACCCGTGGATATATTTAAAAATCAATGTCAACAGATGATTTCCATCATATCCAACTGAGCTTGAGGTATTTTGGAAAAAAAGAATGGGTAAATATTTCCGCTTCTAGATGTGCAAGGCTTGTAGAAACACTCTACAACTCTAAAAGGCATCTAATAACTGACTCAGAGGGTCTGAATATAATGTTCACTGCACTTGTTAGATTTTGATTTCAACAAATATGTCAGAAACCTTGCATCATTTCCCTCTCACTTTACAAACGTGCACCACTCTGTGCTGTTTCGTCACATAAAATTCCAACTGTAAAAACAGAAGTTCGTGATTGTAACCTGGTAAAACATGAAAAAAAGTGTATGATTGCTTTAGCAAGACGGTGTTTTGTTGTGAGGACAGGCAAAGATAAAGTGGACACAACTTGACTTGAGCTGCATTCACGAGCGCCCACCTGTCTGTTATCCTGCTGATCATCATCAGGTAGAGGATAAAGTGTGCTATTCCATCCCAGTAACACATCATGATGGCATATGAAGTCCCCAGATATGGCTCACCCTAAAACATTAATGAATATCATGGCTTAAAAATCCTGGTAAATAAATACCTAACATGGATTTCTGCTCTTTTTTTTAATTAAATTATTTCTGGTAGTGGTGTTGTTTTATGCGATTATTAACAGTAAGAAAATTCAACTTACTGTCTTCTGGTAGAAATCCATAAAGCCAGAAATTATGCCGTCATATTCCAAGGCACTGGTCAGGTCAATGACACATGTAAAACAAAACTCTGCAAAAACTGCGTTGGAAAAAGAATATTAGTTAAAGTTCCAATTCTGTTGGGGGAAAAAAAAAGACAATTATTCTTTAAAAAAAAAAAAATTTTATTCATGTTTACCACTGGGAATCAGAAAAAAAAACTATTCAGACCATCAACCTTTATCCAGCTTTTCTGTGAGCTGCTTTTGAGCTCTGAAATGTTTGCCTTCAACCAGCAAGCCATTGATTTATAGAAGAGTGTGGGGAGGTAAATTAAGTCTTGAGTGAAATGGTAGGCTGGGGGCATGTTTTAATCACACTGAGAAGCCTAGCCTCAGGTTTAACACCCAGCAGAGCTGAAAGGCCTTGTCCTGCAGGCAGAATCTAATAGAGGAGGCAACATTAAACTGTGTTACAATTCAGCTAAAGCCCTCACACCATAATCTCTGAAAAGGTAATCATTTTAAGTGCTATTTCGTATCACCTGCTTTTTTTTTTCTTTCTTTCTTCGCATGTAAAAAATAAAAATGTAAAAAATAGTTCATATTCTGTGAACGCCGCATGTTACGAAGCAGCTCTGGGATGCCACGTTGGGCTATTATGACACATTAAAGACGCGCGCCGACTGAGATGTTGACAGCCACAATAATGTGGGCTGGACCGAGTGTTTTAAATATCAGAAGATGATGTCCCTCTCAGTCCCCCTGGTTTTAATTATAAATGGCTGCTGCAGCCACTCTATTCTGTGTCCCTGCAGGACCAGAAAGTAAGAAAAACGTACCAAGAGAAACCTCAGATATGTGTAGCTCTTTTATCAGCATTCTCGCTTTTATCACTTCAAATTCTTTGACATTTGTAGCTGTATCTTCAATATTTTTAAACCCTTTTGCTGAATGTGGAATCAGTTTGTGTTATATACGTGTTTAGAAACAGCTTCTCACTTTCCACATGCACGGTCATATGGGGACAAAATCTTAACACAATGGCTAAAGACTCCCAGTCTGTGGAGGAGGGTACGGGGGGGTGGGGGGCGGGGGGGAATTGAACCAGTCATGCCATAGAAAAGTCTGATTAGACTTTGCTCTGATCCTGATCAGTATAAGCAGCTTTGAACATATCAAGCAAGATCATATTGGGTAAAATTCTTGTTTTTCACTCTGATATAGTGAGCAGTGGGTGAAGCTTCTGGAAATCCTTGAGTTCAGCTCGGTACCGAAGTGTGGAGGGTATTTAAGGTGTTCAAATCCGGAGAATTTCGAAACCCTATGTATGTGCGCAAGTGGGTTGAGAAGTGCACATGGTTGCGTTGATTACCAAAGAATAAGAAGTCTTTAGGTGGGTTGCCACGAGTGATGAGGTAGTAGAAGAGAAACACAATTACCAGCACAGCGACACCGGTCTCCAGGATCACATAAGGCCTGTGGGGGGAAAAAAACACGTGACTGGAAGTACAGCGATTCCACCATCACAGCACAATTTCTCTTCCTCGTTCTTTTTGACTGAACAGTTTCTTCCAGGGGGGGAATTGTGCTGATCTTCTCTGCGAAGCTAAATTACCGACTCGCAGGAGGCCAGATTGCACAACGTACATGCTGAGATTTGAGAGAAATACCTGGTTGTTTGGTTTTCTTTTCACGATTATCTTATTTTGCTTTGTCATGCAGTAGAATGATAGTAAAACATCAAGCACATTTACATTTCAGCTTAAGGTGCATATAGCTTTAAACCCAAATATCTTTTGTTTTTTTTTTAGCTTTATAACTTTTTAAAAGAAGAGAGCAAGGAAGAAGATCCATAATGCTAATAAAAAGCTTTTTTTTTTGCACATGCAGCAGTTTCAGAGCTTTAAAATCCCTGTGCCGTGTTTCTTATAAATATTTATGCTCAGACGAAATATTCCCTATCTATTGTTTTAAAACTACATCATGTTAATTAGTCACATCGATCTGAAAACGTATCGCCTCTGCAACGCGGTTGCCTAATGTTGCGCTAAACCAGAATTACAAGTTTGACTGTAATCATAAAGGAGCCATTAAAAAAAAAAAAAAGCTTTAATCAATCATAAGCATCAAGGAGAGGAAACACTGAGGTAAGGCTATATGTAAGTTCAACACGGCTCTCAGTGTTTACTGGTCAAACGTGCCACTGGAAAAGATTAATGTGGCCGAGATATCTCCAGGCAAGCAGAACAACAACCACAGGGAAACTCTCCACGTCTGCTCGCAGAAGGAAAACAAATGGCTCCCGCGTGGAAGGCGGGCCTCCCCGACTCGACTCGACTGTACGGGAAGATTTATGCACACTATATTGTTTGTTTGCAGAGTGTAAGAGCACAAGGCATATGGCCTGTCAAGAGCAATTCATCAAATTCTTCTGTGCAGTCTGAATTGGCTGTCATCACACACACACACTTGAAAAAAATAATAAGGAAAAGAAAAAAACAGAACCAGCTGAAATATTCACCTAAGAGGTGCATAAGAGATGCACCTCGGAGATAAGAGATGCATTGGGAAAAACACAGAGGAGTGGACACCAACTAGGGCTTTGTTTATGTAGAGTTAAGCTTTGCAGTGAGCAACCGTGAAAACCTGCGAATGCTATGCAGCTTTTATCCAATGAATTGACAGGAACATGTGACCAGTAAGTGAGAGAATTATTCCTTGCAGCTGAAAGAAGTAATTATGTTCAAGATGATATCAGAATGTCTCCACAGGTTCAGCTTGCTGTTTTCTATTGTGACATCTTTTGCTTTCCTACCCCCCCTGAGAAAGTCAGATTTATTTTTATTTTGGAAGGGCAATTAAAATAGTCTAACGAAAGCAGTAATTATATGATGTATTGCTTAGTTGCAGCTGATAAAAGGCAACTGTGAGCTTGCAGAGTCCTCTACTGGCGGTAAAGTTCATATTATCACACGGCAGAGGAAGGATTACAATATTCTCCAAAAAAACATTTTAACTTACTGCATATTATCAGCTGTTTAAATCATTAATAAATACAAGTATTGTGAGCACATTTTTAAAAAAAATAATTTAAACTTCCCACTTTGTGTTACAATAAATTTTTGATATGCAAAACTCTTTGATTAACTGTGTATTGAAGCAAAAACAAAAAAAAAGAAAATAAAAAAGATCACTAAACATATTATTACTTACTCTTGAAACTCAGGGGTGGTGTTCATTGCATAAAGAACACCAAGGGCAGAAAACGAAAATAAAAACACTAAAGTCTCCATTTCTTCAAGTGGTTATTGGTCCCCTCCCTGCAGAATACGGAGAAAAGTTGAACATAAAGGCTGATTATATTACGCCTGTTGAACCAATATCAAATCATTGATCTGTTTCTAGAAACTAATATTCATCAAGTGTGCTATATTTGAAAAAAAAAAAAAAGATATTTAAATAATTTATCATGTATTAAGGTAAAAAAAAAAAAAGATTTACAACAGAAACAGCGCAGACTCTTACCTTCTGGCTACCCTTTTGGTGGATTAATCGAACTACAGCTGGACGGAGGCGCACAAGGATTTTTCTTTGGAAAAGAACGAAGTGGGCAACAAAGAGACCCTTGAGTCAAACTTATGCAATCTGAGTGTGAGCAGATTTACCTAAGACGTATTAGAGGATTTTAAGTTACACTCATTCCTGTGTTGTGCTGCAATTAGTGCTGTGTTTGAAATAAACAAAAAATGTTCTTTGAGTTAATGCTCCCAAAGGAATTTACAGACTCAACTCTACAGTTCTACCTTATATAGTAAACATAGTGCTTCCTCCTTAGCAGCTTTGCTCTTGTTGTTCCATAAGTGAGCTTTTTATTGTGTTCAAATACCTGCTGGAATGCGTTATGTGTTTTCCCGTGACATGAGTTTATTGGGTTTCCTCTCTCCCTCTGAATGTGTGCTGCTCTATCTGGCATCATCTGTTTTATTTGTCTGTTTCCCCAGAAGAACTGCAAACGGAGATTAAAAACACAGAATGCATCAAAAACACTGACGACGTAACCACATTAAAAACAACAAAATTTTAAAGTACTAAAATGTAACCAAGTATTAAGCTAAGAAATGATAAAGTAATCTCTGACCTCTAAGGGACCAAGACTGACCAGTAAACGGTCAAAGCAGAACAGGATCTTGTAAGTCCTGCAAAATAAGCAATCGGGCAATGAACCTGGCTTGTTCGTCCAGCGCAGGTGATTTATTGGATTCAGATGTGGGTTATCTGTTGACCAAATCAGCATTTTGTTGTGCTCCTCCAACCAATCTTGGACCATGTTTTCTTACTTTGAGGCGGGGTGCAGTATCCTGCTGAAAGAGGCCACAGACATTAGAGAATACCATTTACATGTAAAGGTGTAAAGATTCTGCAGCAATCCTTAGGTTGGAGACATAAATGGCATGTCCTGGTTTTTCCCAGCATCAAATTTCCCAAAGCATTATCCTCATTCTCCCACCTCTCCTTCTTCCCAAAATAAATTTTTGTGGCAAGTGTTGCGCAGATAAAAAAAACTCACAAAAAAGGCACCAAGATGAGTTAAAAGGCAGGCCATCTCACCAGGCCATCTCACCTCCATCTACTGCTCAGTTGTGCTGTTGCTCTCATAAACATTTCTAGTGTTTTCATTGATTGCCATACCATTCGTCTTTCATAGAATCACTTTTGATAGACAATGACCACTGCAGACCATGGATACCAAACAAAAGATTTAGCTTCGGAGACTTTCTGAAGGGAAATGCAAAATGATGCCCTTACTAAAATCTGCCCAATCATTCTGTCCGACCCACTGAAACGGAACCGTGTTTGGGGTAATTATGCCCTTTCTGCTCAGGATATTTAAAGCAAGAAACTCGCTCACAGTGACTGACAATAACTAAAAGTTGAAACCCAAAAAAAAAAAAAAAAAAGAAAAAAAAGCAATAGCAATGTTTGCCTTCATGTGCCCTTGAATGCGGTGTATTTACAGAAACTCTCCAGCAGGGTGTGACAAATACTAAAAAAAAATCCACATTGTTTTATCTGCACTTCTTATGCAAACAAACACACTGGTTAGCATATTATGTTTGTCGAAAAAATGTGTTATTTGTAGACAGATGCATGTTTTATCCTCTCTTTTGTTTAAGTCTGACGTGTATAACATAGGTAGACGAATTACCAAACCACTGCGAAAATGGATTTATTCTGCTTTTACTTTCTCTTTCATTAAAAGTAGCCTTGTTGACAGTTGACACTTGAAAAATGATGAAGTATCAGAGAGTATAAGAACAACCTTGTGAGCGTCTTTCATCGTGGAAACACCACCCTCCGCTTTCACAATCACTCTCCTTTGTTGGGAAAAGGGGAGACTGATATACCAGGAAAGAGGTGGCAGCGTATGTTTGCGGGAAGCCTTTGGAGCTCTTCCAGCTCTGTTGGTCAATATCACAAAATGGACTGATGAATGCCAAAATCAGACAATGAGCTTAAGATAAGAGAATTTCTTACTGCATTTAATATCAGAGATGACATGTGCTTTTATATATAATTACTTCTGCGGGGAACTTGATTGTTTATGTTGGCTAAAATAAATGGGAAGCAATAAAACAATGAGGCACTACAGAAGATGAACTATTCAACAATAGATGGATTGGTCACTTCTTTTTATGCTAAACCCCAATAATATTATAACCCCTTGCCTTGGATTGGATGATTTCTCTTTTTTTTAAATAAAAAAAGAAAGAAAACTCAACTATCATCTAGATATTAAATGAGCATGTTAAACTTTTGTTTTAATATTTGAGCTATAGCTGACAAGTTATGTGTGTGTGTGCTGAGGGGCTTCAATTGATGATAAACTTGTATAAAACAGTGATGCAGCAGTCTATCTTACTGAGGCTAACCAAATTTTAAATTTCTCTTTAGATGAATTTTGGAAATAAGATTTTTTTTTATTCCTAAAGTTTACTTTAAGTTTATTGTGTCTGTAGTTTTGTTGCACTTTTACTTTAATTATTATTTATTGTATTTTACTGCAGTCATAAACTTCAACACCAATTAAATAGGCATTATACATCTTGTTATTTCAGCTTTTTATATCTATTTAATTGCCCTCTGAAGAGTACAAAGCACAAAGGAGGTTTGTGCATTTACTTTATGTAAAGTAAATGTTCGGGAAGGATTGGTCTAGCCTTAAAGATAAGCTCGCAGTTAAACCTGTCTAAAATTGGTCATTACAGGCAACAGGAAGCTGAAACCTAATAATACACACATGAACGTGCCTCTTTTAGAGTTTCTTAATGTGATTTATTATAACTATCAATTAAGTGTTGCCGTGCAACTTAAAGAGATTTGAACATCATTAATCAGTAACTGTGTGTGCTGGTATACATTTGAAACTCATTATGAACATCACTATAACTATATTTATGACTATGGTATTATAATTTAATGTGCTGCATATGGTCATTGTTAAGTGTTAGGCTTGTTGTAAAGCAAATACTTTAGGCAGGTATGGTCCATTAATTGCTGCTGTGAACTATTTCTGGCCTGGCTGTTCGGTGCTCTCGATCAACAAGCGGCTCTGCGCGTGACGACAGCGGCGGAAATATTTTCTCTCTATTCAAAATGGCACCGTCTCAATCAGGAAGTAAGGAAAACAACTAGGAAGACTAACTTGGATAAATATCCCGGTTTGAGCTACTTTGACCCGAGTGCTCGTTCAGAATCAGGCCATTGTCTTCGTGGATAAGACTAACTGCAAATAGCCCACTCACGGTAAGTCTCAGTCGAAGATATTTTTCAGACCAGCGACACATCGGCTTTAAAACGAGACGCATTCTAGGCAGCCTCTCCTAGGTGCGCACGTTTTTAACAACGGGTCACCCAGGGATTTAAGTAGTTTGTTTTAGTTCAGCGTTATTACGTTATATGGTGTTGGTCGACTTTGGCTAAGGTTCAGTCTATGAAAGTTTTGTATCAAATAAGCAAAACTGTGTATCTTATACATTTTTTATACAAGCGTATGCTTATAATAATACTATTACCCTATGTTATTATCCGATTTTAGCAACATAAATCAGCAGGCCTTGGGCACTGTCAAAAACACAAACTAAAGTTACGTTTAATCGCTTAACCTATTTTACTACAATTCTATAAGAAAGTTAAGTATTTGTCACAGTTTTGCCGTACACAAAATGTTTAAAAAACCTTGTACATTTGAGCGCGGCTCCAACGATGTTACAAAACAAACATACCCAAAGTCTGAAAAAGGCTACGAGCGATGCTAACCTAGCTATCTCTATTATTTATCTAAAAAGTATTGCTTATTGCGGCAAACTGATATAGGATAATACCCCGCTTTGACCTCTTCGACTGTTGTTCAAGAAAACAATTTGTTTAACCAGTGGATGTTTTTAAGTCCCTTTGGTTGTTTTTGAACAGCTTGTTAATGCATCGTTAACCGTCCGGCAAGCTAACAGTAGTAGCAGTGTAACACTACGTAGAGCTCTGGCTGCTCTCCTTTGTGCTTTGTACTCTTCAGGGGACCTTTAAAATGTATTTGGTGGGAATTATATCTCGGTTTCCCCAGGTATTTTAAGAAAGAAAAAAAAAACCTTAAAAGTTTGCAGTAGTATATTTGGACTTCAAGCGCAAAAAACGTACTTTGGTGGCATTTAAATAGACAGAGTCAACAGCAAAGGTGAAAACTCTTCTCGCTCTCAGAAAGCCATGCTGAGTTGGTTGAAAGTTGAGATCATTCTTTCTCGAAACCTGATAAATTAAGTTACAATGCCCGTAATATGTATAATTTACACTTTATTGATTTTCGACAAAAAACAGCGGTGTTATGAAATAAAGAACAGTGTACATTGATCAGTTGTAAGTTTGTACCAATCAGTCTTGGACTGAATACAATCAACAAGGTGTAGTAGAATATTATAAACATAATTACAACTACTAATGTCTTAAGTTTAGCGATTAAAGTGCTTTTGTTTTGAGCCCTCTCGTTTCTCCTCTTGTTGCTGCACGTTGCCAGTCAGCTGGCCGAAAGAGTCATGCACTCGCAGTTCAATTTTCGAAGATTCACCTTTTTGCAGATTTTTCTATGGAACATAACAGAATTGTGTGTGGATTTTTTAAATAGAGCATATCTGATACATTTGAAAGAAAATACAGCTTGGAAAGGCTGAGCTACCTGGGTGCTAGGCAACTTGACACAGTATTGGCTGACATTTACAGAGCAGCCAATCCAGGCAGGAGCAGCAACCAAATGTTGGCACTGATTGGCTGTACCCCTAAGAGCAGAGATAATGAAAAGTTTAGATAATAAGTTCTGCAGTAGTGTCAAGATGGTTTCCACTATTTATTAATGTGTACTAAGATATATTCGTGTCTTTAGAAGGGTCTCAAGTATTCACAGATTTTAAGTGTTTGTGTACATCCGTGAATATCAGGGGTTCACAATTGTGAAAAACATTGACAGTCAGGACTTGTTAGTGCTATTCATTCCACCTAAGCTACATGGGGAAAGCAATCAAAGAGGATAATGGAAACTTAAAAAAATAATATACAATTGGATTTGAGCATTTTGGGATTTTTTTCAATAATGAATCAAAACAACTCAACTACTTAGAGACAGAAAGGGCAGACCGAGGTGGAGCCATTAAGCTAACATTATTTTAAACTACAGTCT
The DNA here is from genome assembly GCF_001443285.1 of Poecilia latipinna. NCBI lineage: Eukaryota > Metazoa > Chordata > Actinopteri > Cyprinodontiformes > Poeciliidae > Poecilia > Poecilia latipinna. The sequence goes on from NW_015112973.1 coordinate 14,421, forward strand.
GTAAGCCACAAGAAGGATGATTTTATTAAAATTTTGAATTTAATGAAATCAATTATTAAATTGAATCCCTTTTTGGATTAATAAAGTATTTTTCAGTTTGAGTTTGAATTTTAATTAAATTTGAAATAATGGAAAATAATTATAGTAAAAAAAATATATATACATATATGGCACTGCATTAATCCATATACTTCTGTTGTAGAAGCTATTGCTGCATTTTTGATTTTTTTTTTTAAAGAAGCAAATATTTGATTTTTATTTTCTGTAGTTTCCTTAGCTTTCTTCTCAAGATTGTAATTCCATCAGAAACTTCTTAGTAGTCTGTCCATTGTATCACTCTTAATAAAAGAAGCATGTATTTTTTTTTACACATTTTATTTTATCGGTACGTATTTTTGCTGCAAAAGACAGGCACTGAACCCCAAAACATTGTCCTAATGTGTTAAGAACACAATAAAACATCAGGAGATGGTTGGAGAGGTGAGCGGTTTACTAAGAATGAAATGGAAATGGCTCACCCAAAGCTGTCCCCTCTAGGACTTTTTTCTTTCCTGCAATTTTCACTCTTTGGTTTCCACTGTGTCTGTTGCCTGCAGCAAAGGCTAGCCAAGCCTCTTGCAAGCCTTGACACAGCAGGTTGCCATGGTGGCTGGCTATTTTTCTAATTATGTCATTCCCCCTTGCTGTGAAATGAATAACACGCAAGGTTCCTCTCTCGGTTTTACGCACGTTTCTTACCCCCCTTTCAACAGTCAGTGGCATTTCTCTGATTTGTTGTGAAATCTGTCTTGCAGGCAGCCAGGTCTGGCTCCTCCTCTCCAGCCCAGACTTTTAATATGACAGACAGGGAAACCATTTATTTATTTATTTATTTATTTATTTATTTATTTATTTATTTATTTATTTATTTATTTTTACAAGTATACTACTATTAGCTTATTATATGTTTTTATAACAAGAGATTCAGCAACGGAATCTCATAAAATTGCATGTTTCTTACTGACAAGCAGCGCCTAAATTATTGCATTCATATGTGAAGCTGCTGCAGTTGTATGAGCAACCAGATAGGAACTCATAGCATCCTTTTCCTCCTCCAGGCCAATGTTCTGCTACGCGGCTTTAATGAAAGTTATCTGGAGCCACGCTAAAATGTGATGGGCCCTTCCTGCCTGTGCTTCTCCTCTCCACCAAGTTTCATTAAATTTGGCTTGGTTAGTGTTGTGTAATCCTAGCGACATGGCTGATAAATGGGTAGCGAAACATATTTTTTTATCTTCTGATCTTCTTAACAGAGGAATATTAGTACGGCCAACCTCTTTGTGTTGCGTGCTAACGTGTAGGCTTCTGCTGCATGGCTAATTTTCCAGTGAAACAGTCTATGACTGTTTGCCCTGCAGGGATCTTAAGGATCATGAAACACAATATGTGTTGTGTGCTGTTTATTTCCTTCAGGGACTTTAGGAGTGATATACAGTGAACGTGGAGGCATTTAGCAAAGCAGAAACAGTCAGATTGAAAGCTTATTCGGCTTCTTGCCGGTATAGATGTTGACAGAGCAATGCTCAAGATTTGTTTGACAAATCTTGAATACATTTATCACAAAAAAAATACTTTTCCTGTCTTTTTTTTGGCCGGGGAGGTTGGGGGGGGTTAGCTTATGGATTTGGTGAACAAACAGTTCATGCCCTTTGCTGTTAGCGGCTAAGCCTCTGTTCTCCTTCCCCCCATGTCTCTGCTTGCTCTTTTTTTCTTCTCCCCTCTTCAACTGATGCCAGTAATAAATCTTATTTATAGCCCGTTAGTTGATTAGAGTGAGGCTGAAAAATCTTAAGTGGAGGAAGTGGATTGTTCCTCAGTAATATCTTTGATTTAGACCCTGATTCCTAGGAATTTAACCTTCAATAGGTACAGTTTTTTAATTAGAAGAGATGAGTGGAACAACTGAACAATGGCGAACATATAATTGTGAAGTACTTACTTTTAATGACTGTCTTCATGTCCCATGTTCTGTCTCTTATACATAGACATGAAAGGTGTGTACATGAATATTGTGAAATACTCGGTCATACTCTGGTGTGCCTCGCTGCTACGCGTTCCAGTTCGGCGACTTAAATGTGTCAGATTTGTTACAGGAAAGTCAAACAGGAGTTTCAAAATAGAGCTCATCCTGGAAGGAAATATGAGAGAATTATTAGTGTTTATGAATAGATGAAGGATCGCAGAGTTTGCTATTGTTTCCTTTATCAGATGAGTTTTATAGCCAAGTGCGTGCAATGAGCTGGAAAGGATAGGGGCTTACTTGAACACTTGAACCCATGTTAAATAGGTCACAAGAGGTCACAAGATCCGATGTCTCGTATACCCAGTGCTCAACGACACAATGTTTTATAAAAAGGGACTGAGCCATGCTTGAATAAAAAAATGTTTTGAAATTCGTTCTAACTGCCTTCACAATGCTGACTAATCATGGCTCAGCGGAAGGTTCTCATAGATTTTATTCTACATACACAGTGTCCAGAATGAATCTTATAACTCATTTTTTTATTGCGTTGTCTGAAAGAAACACAGCTAAACAGGGAAGCTTTTAGCGAATAATACTTACAATTGGATATAAGAAGCCATTCATATTAATGAAGAAGTGGCTTCTTCATTGGCCTTGTCCAGCAGAGAGAGACAAGAAAGAAAAGACCCAAATTTATCATAAAATGTGAAGTTGGAGGAGCAACAATGCATCACTTTATGCCGATCACTTTGGCGCCTCGTCTGAGATCTTATTAGGAGGGCGTAAAACCATAAAAATGGTTTCTAGCTTTGAAATATGAGCTTCTTGATATGAAAGTGTCCAAATAAAACTACAGCTAAAACTGTCATTTTAGTAAGTTGTCACTAGAAGTCACTGTCTTTGTGTGTCAGCGTAAACATGATCTCATAACCTTATTATATCCAAAGATCTGCGAGTTAGTTATCATTGTGAGTCAGCATGCTCCATATTATAGGTAACAAACTCTTGAGTCACTTTACAATCCTTTTTTTGTACATGTGAAGGTGGAACATTGCACCACTGAAAATACAGGTTTGTCTGTCCTGATGCTCTGCCAATCTATTTTCATATTGCCTGTGTCGTCGACTTGCTTCATCCTGTCTAACATGTGTTTCCAAAGTTGGCAGTCAGTTTATTTATGTCGACCTATCTTCTGCGGTTCGGTACTCAAAACATTTTCCACTTGGATTAAAGATTTTCTCTTTTTTTCTTGCGAGATAGCAAGGGATTACTCTTTGTTTTCGTAAATCTTTTAGATAAAGCTCAAAGTAGAATTACTGGGAGGATTTGGCATAACTGAATCAAATTGCGGATGTTAATTCAAAACTGCGCTGGAAAAGAATAGAGGAGAATCAGTAGGGAGGATTATTGTAGTGACTCTAATGATACATTGATTTTAATCTTGATGTTTGGTCAATTCACATATTAGCTTTTCATGATTTTTGTCTTAATATTGATGTCATATCCAAATTCTACTCTGTTTTATTAGTTATGCATTTAAAATAACACAGTACAGCCTATGTACCATGCATGAGGTCATACCAAGTTTACTGAGATTAATATTTTGCTGACGTTTAGTTTGTTCCCTGTGTTTACACAAAGCTTGAATTATTTTAAGTAAGTATTTTCTGTGGAGATAAAAATGTGAGCTGCTGATGTCAGTGTAGAATTTGCTGCTCAAAAAAAAAGAGTTTTATTTTAACAAAAAATATATATTTATATATATTTTGGTAAACCAGTTAATCTTTACAGTAAAGTTAACTTTAATTTAAAAATGCAGATGTGAATTGAAACAGTGAAGAGTCAGAAATGAAACACCAGAATTTTAGAATTGAAGAATATAAATTACATTAAATCTGTCAAATTAAAATCAGTGTTTAGTGACAGATCTGCCAAAATGTTCCTAAAAATAGAGAAGTGGATACACTCTTGTCAAGAGGCAGGCCAGCTTTAATTGGTCAGTATTTTATAGTTTTTAAACACAAACTGTAGGATGCCGGTTTGTGCGTCCAGACTAGAGAAAACCTCCAATCAGCTTAGTGAGCGAGGAGTTCGACCAGCAGTTGGTCCAAAAGCGAGTAATTCTGATGTCATCAACTGGACAGATCTCTGTTCCTTAGAGGCACGATGCGAGGCGGATCAAATCTTTAAACATGATGACTGTGGTTCATCTGAAATGTCTCCACCAAACTCTTAAGGCATTGAAAACAAAGCAACTACTTCTTCAGGCGACTCCATTTCAGTGCGTTAGAATATGCAGCATTTTATATATATATATATATATATATATATATATATATATATATATATATATATATATATATATATATATATATATATATATATATATGTATGTATGTATGTATGTATGTATATATATGTATATATATATATATATATATATATATATATATATATATATATATATATATATATAAACAGTGACGATATCTAAACTAAAAAACAAGACATGTAAAAACACAAATGGACCAAAGAGAAAAGAATCAGTCTTGAAAGTCCTTCACGTTTCCGAAGCTGTACAGTTTATCACAGTCTCTTTCTAAGGTCGATGGATGCAAATATTGTTTAAAAAAATAAAATTAGAAAAACTCGGGAATGATTTTAAGAAGACATCTAAAAAGATACTCATAGAGCATGTTGTTGAAAAACAGAGTGACATTCAGTCACCCAGTCCTTTGGCTTTGATGGACTATGAAGGTCCTATTATGCTAGTTTAAGCATAATTCTTTATAAAGTCATTTCATAGTTAAACCTCCATTACATTCTACTATAAATGCAAATAAAGTGGCTAGCAGCTGGATGAATGAAAACAGTGATGGTTTGATACTTTTACACAGCCTTTTTGTTCCTGCCTGCCTCACTGTTCAACATACCTTTTGTTGATTAAAAAAAAAAAAGACAGCTACACTACATGCAGTAATTAAATTTTTTTTTGTTGCTTTTATTCTGCAATTGTAAGGAGCACAACTATTTTCCCGTCTGACTGCGCCGTCTCTGTTAAAAAGTGTGAACGCCATCTGATTTAATCCGCCAGCTCCGAGCCCAGGAGACGCTATGAACTGAGCTGAACTTTGCTAAGCACGGTGCCACAGATAGACTGAGACGGGTTCCCTGCCGCTGAGCACGTGGCCCGATGTTCTCACGCCTGCCAGAGAAGTGAGGTCAGTTAGAGTGGAGCACAGCACTGTCTGGGTTTCAGTATAAATAGACGGCATTTTACTGAATTTCACTCACCCTTGTATCTAAGAACAAAGACCGATGCGATTTTTCTGCGCGCTAATTCAGCGGTCCCCGTCGTTTCTGCTTTCTCACTGCTGCGCCCTCGAAATGGAAGAAATGCGGTGGAAATATTAGAATGAAAAAAAAAAAAAAGAAAGAAAAACTGCAACAAACCGTCACAGGAAAGTAGAAGACACGGCACACAATATCAGTGAGATAATATGTGGTGTGTGATGAAAAAGTGAGATGAAGGTGTGGGAGTGTGACATAAACGGAGAAGGAGATGGTCCATGTGAGAATCGAAAGGGCCGGTATGAGTAGATTAGACCAAAGGGTGGGAAGTATCCGAAAGCAAGCCCTGCCACAAGAAAGAGAAATATTTGGTTTGTTCTTGTGACCTATTAAAATGCTCTTTTAACTGTTGAAGTGCCCCTTTAATGTCTAACACGCAACATCCTCCGTATATAACATTCTACCTCGTTGCAGCTTGAATTTTAAAATCAACTTTTATCCTTTAAGTTTAAACATAAGACAGCCTTTTTGCATTTGAATAACACCTGTACGAGCTCGCCCGTAGTTGCTTAAAACGTCGAGCTGAAACCTAAGCAGGAAAGCAAAAAAGCCACATAAAGCTAGCATCTGTTTTTGTCCCTTAGTTCTGAGAAAATTAGATGATAGAGGAAACTGGAGCAAAGAAGCAGCTGAAGTGGATTGGTTATTCTTTGATCTGTTCAGCCTTTGATCTATTTCTGGTTGGTGATTGTGGTGGAACTTGAAGTAGGGGTATTATCTCTGAAATCAGTGTCATCAAGCCGCTGCAGAGCATCTAATGTTTTTCATCCTTTGCTCTTTTTGCTCCTCAACAACTTTCCTGGTTGTCAGAACCTGCAGTGCACTTACCTTCCTTGCTGTAAGGTACATTTTTGTTGTTTGTTAGAAATGTGGTAAAAAATATTTGTGTACCGTCAACTATTCCATGTTTTTGCCACATTATAATCACAAACCAAATTAAATTTATTAAGAGTTTATATAAAAGACCAGGTCAATGTAATGCATATGGAGTGGAGTGAAAGAAAAATTATGCATGGTTTTGACATGTTGTCATGGTAACTTAGGCTGTTTGTTTTTAGGAACATGTAACATGTGTCCCTCCAGTATTTCCCTGCATTAAGTTCCATCAATTCATCCCACTGCATGATTCTGCCACTACTGTACCATACCATTGTGCATGTTAGCTAAAAACTTAGAAACACTGATTTAACACACCAGGTAATTGGTGGTAATTGGTGTGTAGATTAACTTTGAGTTTTGAAGGGAATTCTGTGTTTAATTTTAGTAGGGGACTTGTGGGTAAAGAGAGCTGAATGGAATTGCAGGTCAGGCTTTTTAGGTTTTTATTCATAAAGCATCTTGAAAACAGCATGGCTTTTGTTCTGTGTCAAAATCGGGTGCTGCTTTGTGCTGGACGGTTCAATAAAATCCCAGTAATACACATTAACGACAAACTGCCCGCTGGTTTCACTTTGTTTGCGTGCTCTGTTCCAGTCCGAAGGGACTGCCGATAAATATTTGAATGGTGAAAATGCAATAACAACAGACTCTTAAAACCAAATTTGTTTCCATTTCCCAGCTTTCGATAAGACACCAGACTCACTTACAGTCAGTCATCTGATCGCTACACTCTACTAAGTTAGTGTGCAGTTCACAGCCATGACTGTAATCCTACGTGCACATTCAGTCAGGGGAAATTAGGGCTGAAAGAAGGCTTATGTCCATGTCCTTCTTCGATTTGCTTTCCTTCAGTGTGTGTCCCAGGTTTAGACCTTTTTGTGTGCTAATTAATAATACATGCTGTTTTGAATGATTGAACCCTGTGTTTCCCTAGGAAGTAACTCGTTCCTTTTATGAATATTTCATCGCTGCAGATAATGAATCCAGCCGGTCACAGCAATTATAACCAACTAACGGCCCCTTTGCTGCTCCGATGTTAAAGCAGCTGGCCCCGCCATCATTTCAGACTTGTTCGCTTCTGATGCAGATGAACTCAGGCTGGTGATGATTCAGTGTTGCTCAGTGGACCGAAGGACTGTAGTAAGTTGGGTTGTTAGTAGAAAAGACAGATCCAGCTGGACAGAAAATGCTAGAGGGCTTGTATGTCACATGAGAAAAATATGTATGCTGACGCCAATGCAGCAGACGTAAGTGTGTCAAAAGTGTAGCTGTGTTCATTTCATGGTTGGATTACGAAGCAGCTCTACAGGGCCATGTTACCCCACGGACCTCTGAGCTTTGCCCTGGAAATATTGCAGAAAGTAACAAAACGGTGGCTGAAAGCAATCGGATCAACCACATTAAAGCTACAGTGCAACTTTTAGAAAAAATATTGTTTTTACATAGTTGTTGAAACTCATTATATCGAGACAGTATAGTATGAGACAGGTGGTCTGCGAAAAAAATCGAGCTCCTCTGCCTTCTCCCAGTGCTAACTACAAACAACCAATCAGACCCAGGAGGCGGGTCTTAGCGCTGCCAATCATGCCATTCTCCTCACCATGCCTGTTCTTTACTGCAATAAAGCTGTTCACAACAGATCATATGTTTTATATTACACTGTCACAGCATGGCGATAGTTTTAACAAATATGTAAAAGACATATTTTTATAAAAATTGCACATTGCATTTTTAAGCTCAAAGAAACACAAGGTGACCAGGAAGGCAAAAAGGCAGGCAAAGTGACAGAGAGCGAAGAACAAATGCTAACTGTGTTTCTGTCGCTCGACTCATTTCTTTCTGTCAGGCAAACGTTGGTGCTCTGTGAACAAGGCATTCATATGTATGAATTCTTGGCTTTGTGTCTCATTATTTTGTGTATAATCATAGTTAATCTCACTGTCCCTCCATCTTCTTCAACTCATTTTTTTTTCTTACAAGTTTAATGCTTGTATAATATGCTCAAAGCTGCAAGACTCATGTTTCAATGAAGATCATTTTTTCTCCGCTTCATCAGACTCTTTGATTTAATCAGACACAGTGTACCAGCTCTAAGTGTAAATGACCTAGATACTTGATCCCTTAATAAGCCATATGTTCTGCTCGATATAAGTATGCATGACTGGGGTACTTTTCAACAAACAATAATAACAAAGGACAGCTTATAAATGGATTGATGTGACCATGGTCCTTTATTTAAATACAGAAATGTGCTTTTGTGCTTCTCAATTGAATGTAAGACCACTCCAAAGTCTCAATTTATTTGTTGTTTGTTTCTAAAGAATGAAAAGATGAGCTTGTTGATGTTCTTCAGATCGTTGTTCTGCTTCATAACCCCGGTTCACTTGAGTTTAAGGTCACAGATTTGATGGCCACACTTTCTAATTCAGGATTTCCTGTAGAGAGGAGGATTCAGGGTTCCAACTTGTTATGGCAAACTGTCCCAGTCTTGAGGCAGAGAAGCAGCCTCAGATAATCACACGACGTTTGAGAGTCAATAAGATGTTTTTTTGTGTGAGATTCTGTTAGTTATAAACAGGATGCGGTGAAACACACCTTCTACAAAGTTCCTTTTGCTCTCGACTGTCGACAAAGTATTTTCCCAAAGGTCCGGAGGATCATTAAGACTTAAATGTGAGGAGGAAGAAGAATGTTTTGGATTCTTTCTGGTGAGCAGTGGCTCAAACCATGATAATCTGCCTTGGACCTAGACCAGTTTTTATGTTTTGTTTATGTATGTTTTATGACCAGTTTTAAGATCATGACTTGTTAAGTCATGATCTTAACTGAGGCAACAGATGTCTACAGTGCTTTGGGTGTGGTCTAAGTTTTTGAGAGCTTCTGGATGAATCCTTGCAAAATAGTTGTGATTATTTTGGTGGACAGGTCGCTATTCCTTGTTTCCTCCATTTGTGGATAACTGCCCTGAAGTACAAATGTCTTTTTTTTTTAAATATTTTTATCCCTTTCACCATTTCCAGACTGATACCTGTCGGTAACTCTCTCATCTCGTTTTGAAATTCTTTAGATCAGGATTAAGTGTTTTGCTCTTTGAGATTGTTTGGCCTAATTTGTGCAGGCCGACAGTAGGTTCTATTTAAATGAAGACAAAAACGCTTCATCAGAGAGTATTTCTATCTGTGCAAAATGAAAACAGGGCAAGCAAAAAGTTATTCCCTTTGTTGGTTTGTCTGGCATGCTTGTAGACAATACACAATATAATACAGCAACGAAAGTATAAAATACAACAAACTGTAGGAGAAGCTGAGATTCATCAGGGGCTTCAAGTCTGATATTTGTGAATGGACTGTGACATCTTCAATTATCAATTATCAAAATAAAACTGATTTTCAAAATGATCATTTTTATTTGACATCGCTATGCATGTCGATTTGCTTCAACACACGTATCATTGACACATTTATTTACTAATAAGAATAGGTGTTTATTAATATAATTTTAAAGAGACAAAAAAAGCTACTTGTGGTTCTTTCTTAACTAATTTCTAAATTTTCTTTTGCATGTTGCTTGTCCCCACATTTTAATAAAGTCGTCACACTAAATAAACTAGAAAAAAAAAAAGTATAAATTGGGGCCAAACAGCCGTATGTATGGCACAATTTTGAAGGCACATGTGACTGTGCAAACGCTTGTTGGCATGCACACACGCGCCAAGCAGGGCGATTGTCATCCTCGTGAGCATTAATTGTGACTTAGCAGCTTAAGGAAGTCACACTTCCCAGGGTGATCTCCATGTGCTCTGGCAGGATAGGAAAGGCCACCAGCGCACATCAGGAAGTCATTTCTTGCCACACACTGACTTTTATCTACCTGCCACCTATTGCAAGCACATGTTGGATGCTCTTAACTGAGACACAAACACACACGTAACGTGGTTTTGTGACGACAGGCGGAGGGGGCAGCTTGTTAACCCTCCTTGACTCATGCACACCTAAACCAAAGCAGGTTGTCCGCAGAGGTTTTTTGAAATAATACTTCATTTTCCTTCTTTCAAATTTTCAACCCATTGAAGGTGTTTATAGTTGCCTCAGTTTTTTTTTTTTTTTTTTTTTTTTTTAGATTCTGCTAAAAACACACGTGAAGTTGACTAATCTGGTTTCACCGCATTGCTGAATAAGACCACCCAGGGAGAGAGAGAGGCTAAAAGACTTGAAAAGGTAGGACAAAAAAAAAAAAAGAAACTACAATCCAGAATACTCTTAATTAAAATGAGTTCAAACTGGTTGTACCTGTTTACAGAGGTTTTATGGAGATTTTCTGGAAATTGGGGTATCATTTTGAACATTTTACAATCACTTACAAAATGTACACAATTTACAAGCCTCTCCTTTGGCATCGGAGAATCCTCGTTTCCTTTTTTCTTTGTATAAACTAAACTAAACTCTCTCTCTCTTTCACATAGACGATAACTCGTTTTTGTCCCAGTAACAGCTTGCCTCATCACCTCTGTCTCCCTCCACTGCCGGAGTTCGGAGTAGTAGGGGAGAGGGGGGTTTGCTTGTTTTCCCGTAATGAGAACCGTTACAGGAAGGGGGGGTTTTATCTGGGAGAGCTCTCGCCGTAATCAGTATCGATTATCCTGAGAGAAGCCGTACCGATTATCGGGGGTGGGTGTTGGGAACTGAGAACAGCAAGGGGACACAATTTTCTGTCACTGAGATAGTCACCAGCATCATCCTGGTGGCATTCTCGTCGGTGGTTGTGGATCAAAGTATTGGAAAGAATTTGTGCTTCTAATAAAGTTTAACAAGATGCAGTGTCACCTTTTGATGCTCCGAGGGTGGTGAAGTCTGCCTCCTTGGGCTAACGATGGAAACGTTGGCGGTCTCAGCCATCACAACTTTGTACTACTACACTTTATAGAGCCTTCTTAAACTCACTTTTCACAGGATGGCTAATTTTTCCAAATTAACCTTTTATTTCTGGATTGTACCAGTTTTGTTTTCAGGCCCTTTGTCTTAGAAATCAGCCCATTCTTTGCTTCTTCACGTTTGCTTCACGCTGGCAGCCTGCAGGGAAAATGGCTTCCCCCTTGTGTCTCTTGGCATTGTGAGTGGGGAATATGTTGGGTCAGGTCTATTTCATGCACCCCCACTTGGACACACAAAGCAGCTCTTAGTTAGACCCACATGAACTCTATTACTATTTATTACCTCATTGTTCATAGTGAACATGTCTGGCATGTGTTCCAGACTGGGAGCAAACTGGGGGAAGGACCGAAGTAAGGATGGTGTGAAATAGCGAGGGGGAAAAAAAACAGAGAGTTTCTTGTGAAAATTACAGGAAGACTGGCATTTATCAAGCATTTAACAGTTGCAGCACAGCACTTTCTTTTTTGTGTGTTTGTTTTTCTTCCATATTTTATGTTGGATCAGCATTTTACACAATGCCTTTATAACAGAGAAGAGAAACTCAACTATGTCCAAGGGAGAGATGCATTTCGAAATCCAAAGTGTTTTAGTTGATTTCATAAATCCTGCAACTAAGGGAAGCAGAAACTCGAGCTGAGTTTATTGTTTGACTTGAAGCACATAGATAGTTTCTCTAAACTCACAATAAAAAAATAAATCGTTCCCAGTGAACCAAAGGCACAGAGAAGAGAAATATAAGTTTACATTAGGTTAACCCAGAGCATCATCAGAGTCGAAATGTAGTCTTAAGTGGTCCAGCATCAAAAATTATGTTGTAGACTAATTTTGTTTTATGTTAATGGATTTTTAATTGTTAATCTCACCAAAATGAATGGAGTCAAACAGTGGGAAGGCTTAGGAGATGATGTGTCTTTGTAAGCGGGGAACAAGACGACAGTATTAAAGTTGTAAGTTTGATGGCATTGCAGGAAATCTTCTTGAGTGTCATTACTCTAGTCTAGCCAGTCTGACCTGTCTTTATGCTCGACGCATACACACTCTGGATTGTAAAGCCGACAAGTATTTGGTGGTTTCATATGGAAACAATCCTGTACATGCACATTTTTCCAACCGCACACTGTTCCTGCTTGCTGCTTGTAAACGTATAGAACATTTCAAAGCACATTTTGTTGTGGTTTGTATTGATTCTCTAATTAACTTAAAACATTTCGTACAGTCAGATAAAGAAGGATGTCAATCAATTAGTAAAACTTTGAACTTTGTTTAATGTATGAGATCAAACACAGCTGGAATTACGCTTAAAATGGATGCTTTTTTAAAAAAAAAAAAAAAATCTTCTTAAATTTAATATGGGTAAACTTTTTTTAGATGTTATATTGGAACTCGATCCGAGCATAAACATGAAAATTAACGTCTTTGTTTTTCTGAGAGCAAACGCGCAGCTTAACAAATTTATGTCATGCTTGATATATTTTCTATTTTAGACAATTATGGGGAAAAAATAACTCCTCTGTTGTGTCGAGAACTTTTTCAAAGAAGTGAGACTAGACACTCTTTTAGTCATGATTACCTTCGTTGTTTTGGTTTCTCACTATGAAAGAAAGGAAATTTCAAAAATTACTCAAGAACTTGTATTAAATTTGCTTCTGTTAAATATCATGTTGATCTTGTGCAACATAAATAATTTACTAACATCACATTCTCCTTTTCTTCTCCCTCCCCTGCCCTCTCCCCTCCCAGGTCATGGAGAGCACTTGTCCTTGTTGAAGTGCTGACTCAGACACAGCCAGCTCGTGGGTGGCGGTAGAGGGGTGCATAGTCTAAGTCTGCTGGTCGTCATGTGTGAAGCTCTGGTCTGATGTCCACCCTTACCTCAGTGCTGGCCATGGACGGGGAGAACTACCTGCATCCAGAAGGCCCTCAGCTGAACAGCAGCATGTTCTCAGTGGGCGCCTCAAACATGGAGGCAAGTCATTTGTCTGCATTAAAGCTGTTGAGACTCGAGTTGTTGAAATTCAGAATGAGAAACGCAGGAATCACATTCATGTCAAGTGTTTTGGTTAAAATTAACTGTTTCCTTTAAGTAACTGCTAAAATGCACAAGCAGGGGTCGGTTCAGACATCTGAGAGGAGGTTGCAAAAAATAATTTACATGCATTATATAGTAAGACACAGTTTCTATCATAGTCTGAATATTTATTTTATTTCCTTGAAATTCTGAAGTTTACTTGCAATTTATAAACCAACATCGATGTTCTTTTAAATAATTTAGGAAACCCCAAATAACGCCTTCTTGAATTGGCTTCTAAGAGATTAAAGTTTGAGCTAATTTAAAGAACAGCTGGCAACTCATCAAATATTGTACTTCCTTCTGTGATAAAAAAAAACCCAACAAAAGTTAAAATCAGGCAAGATATTTGATGAAGGATAGTGGATTCCCACAAGTCTGGTTCACTGATGGGTACAATGTCTGAAAGGTTGAAGGTGCTGCTTTAATCTGTTGAAACAAGTATTAAGGAGATCTCAGAGCTAACAAGATGACAATATTCCAAAAGCAATATAAAACAAAAAAACAGACAATAATAGAAAAATAGAAGAAACTTGTAATGCTGAAAATACCATCCGAACTTTGAAGTGCAGGAGTGGCACCATCATTTCTAGGTATCTTGCTGCAAGAGGGTCTGGTGGACTTCTCAAAATAAATAGCAACATAAAAGTCCCATATATATCCCATATATAGATATAAATTTTGACATCTCAAGACATCAGAAAGTTTCAACCTTGGGTGTAAATGTATTTAAGTGCACAATGACCATAAACAAACCAACAAATTTCTTAGAAAGGGGCCTAAAAACAACAAGTCAATGCTTGGAGTGTCCCTCATGAATCCCCAATGCCAGTCTCACAAAGAAAAAAAATTCTAGGCAGAAGAGAAAAGGTGTGTGGTTGGGTACAAACCTGACTCAGTTACACTGGTTCTGTTGAAGTAATGGGCCAAAATTCCAGCAAACTGTTGTGAGAAGCTTGTGGAAGCACCTAAAATTTTTATACCAAGAAATTCACTTTAAAACTGTTTAAAAGACATTGTTTCCAAAAAGCAAGGAGGTGTAAGTAAGCTTCTGAATTTGTAGAGTCTTTTTTTTTTTTTTTTTTTTTTTTTTTAATCCTTGTTCAATTATATGGGGGCGTTTTGCAATAGAAATAATTTTGGTAGTTCTGTCATAAAACAAGGCAATTTTAGACCTAATTATTGGAACAAAAAAAGTTTTTGTTCTTTTGATAGAGTGTAAGTAAACATCTTGCTTCATCTGCAGGCATGTTTTCATGCAGTGATCAATTTTAAGATGCATCCAAAAGAACTAAGAGAAGAAAACACAGCATTAAAAAAAAATAAATATAACAACAAAATATAAAGATAGTACATCACGATAAACTAAATTCAAATTTAAAAAAATAGATTATAAAATAAGCATCTGCCTATATTTGAAAGCTGACATAAACAGCAAGACTTTCAGTGCTGATATGTAGGAGCCGGAAATTTAATGTATCGGATTTTTTTTTGTGTTGTTGTAACACGTAAAATAATCTTTACGTCAATGTAACCTCCTGAAGAGGAAAGTATGTTCTGATCTTGTTTTAACAAGAATTCATTAGTGTGTTATTTTTAAGTCTACTTAAATATTGATTTCTAAATCTGCCTTTTCAGAAGTTAAAACGTTGACTTCTGTCCTGACTGACTTACTTACGCCTGTGTCCCATCCACTCTACTCTGTGAAAGGCTGTGGTCAGTTGTTGACACATACATGTAAAGTCGCATGTCATCAGTGTAAATATAGTAAAAGTAAAATGTTGCAGTGCTCAGTAAGCTAGGCTAGGGGGAGCATGCACATGCTGAATAAAGAAGATCAAAGAACGAAGCCTTGAAGAACCTCACATGTGATCTCATGTGATCTTTGTTTGCTTTGATTTATATTTGCCAACAGAGACAAAGTAGTTCATGTTTGGCATGTACGATTATGACACACTTTGTGGTTCATATGTTTAGACTTCACACCTTTCCTAGCAAGAGAATAAATTCCAAGTCTGCCTAAAAAACTTTGACCATAAAATCTTTAATTAATTACTAGAAACAAAAACCCACCTTCCTATGTCAATCACTGAAAAACAGCTGGAATGTTTCATATTCCTGTGAAAATTTTATTTGCACGGAGATAGACAGCAAAAATGGATAATATAAATCACATTCTAAAATGTAGCAAAAATGAAAACTGAATAAAGTTACGCCCAACATGATTCAGAATTCGGCAGATTTAAAGTAATTCGAACAAGAAGTAGACAGAAAACGAGACGGGCATGGCTCAGAATATAACATTGTAAAACAAAACAGTTTTTATTGCATGTTTTTAAAAAGGAAAATCTTTATACAACATTCAAACTCACTTTTAGCTACTGACCAACTCTTTGCATGTTTTGCTGGTATTTTGATATTTTTCTTCAGTGAAGAGCACAGACTCATTCAGACTGGAAATCCACCTCGTCATCTGCATCTGCCTGCACAGCTTCTCTATCAGATTGAGCTTATTCTTATTCTTTAGTTGACAAACACTTTGTATAATTACTAACTCCCCCTGACACTTTGAAGGTTTTAGCTCTTTATGCAGTAAAGATTGTTTAAGTTTTAATGCACAGAAGCACTTCAAACACTTTTCAGTGGCTTACTTGTCCGGTACAATTCTGCTTGAGAGTGTTATGTTTACTGGATTGTTAAGTGATCTTTCACAAGCCGTTATTGACAGTGACTTTTGTTCTTTTGTTTAATGTGAACCTGTGAAACTGCTATGTCAAATGCAGTGCGGTCAAAAAATGTCAGGTGTGCCTATCATTTGTGCCAGCGCTCCTAAGAAGACAATGTAGACTAGAGACCTGAAATCAATAGAAAAAGGAAGCAATCCTCTGGTGGAAGTTTTGCAGAGATGAGACTGAGGGGGTTTCCTTCCCTTTGCAGAGTATTATGAGATATAATTATTATATAATTTGATTTGACTATGCCAGCAGCCTTTAAGGTATTTGCTCCATATTTCTTCATAACTTGGCTTGGATACAAAGTGGATATTTGGTTTAAGTATAATTAAAAAGAATATTTTTAAAGCCAAAGTCAAACTTAATTTAAACTTCCCTCGACCAAAAAAATATTCCCTAAAATGTTTAACTCGGGGGGAGGGGGGGGAGGAATCCTACCATGTCTGCTTTATTCTCTGAAATTCCTGAGAATTTCTCAAAATATCCAGTCAGTAAATTGAAACCACGTCGGGATGATTGCTTCTGTGAAATTCTGTTGAACTCGCTGAGTCATACAGAGGAAATATTGAACAAAAAAGAACGGTGTTGTAACTGCTTGGTCATAATTTTTTGGTAAAAAAACACAACCATATTAGAAGATGACATGCATCGCTCAGTTAAAGGATGTTTTACGTCAGCTCTAACTGTCATAACTGAGTGTGTTCATCAAGTCCAAAAAAAAAAAAAAAAAGGGATGTTATTTTAACTGTGCCTTTACTCTCTTTGTTTCAGAGTTCAATATTTAACTCCTCTGGTACCTGGGGAGCCTTTCCTCAGCAGCCTGGATACTGCCCTATGCAATCTGGAAACCAGTAAGTCCATCGAAAATCTCAACTCTGCTTCACAACGCTTTCACACGACTCAAATTCCACTTTTGACATAAAAAAAATAAAAATAAAAAAAAATAAAAAACATTGCAAGTGAAATAAAGTTTGACATTACACAGCAGTAAAATTTGACCGTTAGGAAACAGAAAGGAAATGTTTCAGCTTTTAAAAGAAAACGGCTTCAAAATCTCTCGGCTTAAATTTCACAAACGCGCCCACTTGGTGTGGCCTAATGCAGTCCCCCACACCACCAGCTCACTTCACTCCAGATTGGTCTAATCTGTGAGACCTCTTTTATTTCCGTCTGTGGGCGGCTTGACGTCAGCCTGCATTTGGGGTAGGGGGTTGAGTGTTAGACTTCCTGCAAGTTAGAGCAGCTTGTGTGATCTTGCCACTAAATACGACGTGTCATTTTAAACACAGTGTTTATCAGTCAGTTGTTGTGTTTCTGTTTCCTGTGAACCGACAAGAAAACACTGCACAGAAGCGGTGCTGCTTTTGCACAGGTGAATGTTTTGGCCAGTTTAAGTCTCTGTATTAAAGAACGTGGTTTATGTGGCAAAATGCAGGTTTGATTTTTTTTTTTTTTGCGTTAAAAAGACTTGATATATTTAATTTATAACTGATGTTTGTCTGTGTTGTAATTTACTGTCCAGAAGCTGATTATCGTAATAAATAACATTTTGTTCCACTTGCGTCATTTTTTTTTTAAAAATTACTTTTAATTCTTTGGAAACGGGCCCTTTAATTTTTTTTTTCTTTTTACTATGAATGATGATTTTTTTCTCCACATCAAGATGTTTCGTTTTAGTACTGCGACGTGCGCTGTGTTTCTTTGAAAGTTATAACATCTGGTGACGTGAAGGCGCTGCGTGTGGTTTTCAAGTTCACTCAAAGTGGAGCTTTATGATGTCAAGCTCATTGTACAGGACCGTATCTCACTTTCTATCTTACTATGTACAGAAGGGATACAAAAAAAAAGGGTCTGGCTCAGAGAAAAATGATGAGATTGATTATCAGTTTCTTTAGAATCGGGCTAGTTAGACCTCATCGAGTGCAATTAAAGTGAGGTAACCTTTAAAAAAAAAAAAAGCCTAAAATTCGCATTATCTTCAATGGTTTTGCGTTTGTAAAAATGTTGTTTTCAGAGATTTCCTGGAACACTTAGGCCAGTTTTTTACGAAACAGGACAGAGCACTTAAAGCAGTAGTTTTTGTATGACTACCTTTTATTGTGTTCACTTCTGTTTTTTCTGATTCTCACGACCTTGTAAGTCCCCCGTGCCGCCTGATGCCTGGGTAACGTTGCACTCTCTTGTCCAAAGTAAAATTGATTGGACTCAAAAGTGCAATCTTGCCTGCTCAGACTGTTGTTGAGAACGTGCAGAGGAGTGAGATGATCACATGACACCAGTGAGGAGAAAACATGCATGGGAAGTGTTATGTTTGCTCGAATTGTTGACTTACAGTGCCCACTCACATCTGCAGAGCACATACTGTTCCTATGAATGACCATATTGACCAATAACCATATTGGCCTCTTCATAATTAATCCTCTTAATTTGTGTGTTAGCATTCAAATTGCTAGTCAAGCAGATCATGCTACTTTACCGTAGTTGTTGCTTTGTTGCTGGAAAGTGTTAAAACTTGCTGTGCAACATGAAGCTGCAGCAGATCTGCTGCTGTGTTTTGTGGAACCAGCACCAGACTTCTACAGACCACAGAAACCTCTGTGCGTACTGTATGTGATCAAACACTACCTTTTTAAAAGACCAATGCACTGTTTACATAGTTACATAAGACATCATGTGTAAAATAAAATGTCAGAACTTTTCATTCTAGGCTAATTCTAGGTTAATTTCCTATATTTAGCTGTGAAAATACTACTGATACAGTTGATAAGAAGAATAAGAAGACACACACATTTTTTTCCTTCCCTATCTGAAATGAAATATCGACACATTAATGTGACATTTCTCCCAATAAAGTCACATTAATGGGATCAGAGATTTCTTTATTGATGTCTTCAAAATCATAAGCTTGCTTACATTTCCTCAGTATTTGGTTTGTAGTCCACCTCGCTCACATGAGCCTTTTCAGATTCTCTGTAGCACTGAGAGGAAATAAATTATGTCTCTTTTGTTCAGTTGAAACCAGATGTACATGTGTTTTACAAAGAGACATGTAACCGTTTTTTTCCTGACATTAACTATAAGCTAAATATTTCCTGTTTTACTAGGTCAGTCAGAATCAAGAAAATGTGTCACAATATTAAGCAGATTAATTCCATTTTATTAAGTAGCATTTTATTCAGTTTATGAATTATTTATGACCTCTTTTTCAAAGTCATTTTTAGTAACAATAGGACACTCCTGAGTACATTTGCAAACCATAATCTCTATTTTTATGTTGTTCTCTGAGCAAAGGCTCCTTGCTCTCTGAGCTGCCTTCCAGCCCTTTTTGCTACAGGACTGATGTGTTAACACTTCACTTTCGTTCCAGCTTCGCCCAACATCTTCACATGGTGTTTTGCTTTTTGTTTGGGCTTTATTTGCACATTTCACACCAAAACATGCTAATCTCTGGGACACAGCAGCGCCTTCAGACATCTAGAATTGAGGATGAACCCCACTGGTGGCGGTTAATTTTCCTATGATGCAACGCAAAGGAGCAGTGTTTGTAGGCGTTGTCATAATATATATATCAAAAGCCAATTAATCATTACAGATAAAGCTACGATATCATCTGGATTCTCCCAAACAGCTTAAATGAATAGTAGCATAAGTAAAATTTTGATTTAAAAAAAAGAGTATCTAAGAATTTGAAACTATGATGTAATTTTAAAACTATTATATGTATTTTAATTTTAAGAATTATTATTATGACAAAAAAATAAATGACACAATTTATTATTACGAAGGACTTTAAAGTTTTATCATGATATTTCATGGTATTCTATGCAATAAGACAAAAATAGTGATAAAATGTGAAAAAAAAGCAGTTATATTGCAACATAGTACTCAATGACTGGGTTCAATCATATTTTGTGCATGCTGCATTTATTGATGAAATCATGGAGTCAACCGTGGAAAAATAGGTCAGACTGCAAAACGCCTCACATTACAAAGCTGAAGTTTTGATCCACAGTGGTGATAATGGGACAAGTTGAAACTTGGTGACAACTCCTACATTTGGTTTAAACGCTTTGCTGTGCATTATTCAAGAATAATACTTCCTGCTCGCATGCTTTGCACAGCTAAAAACAAAAGGTCGCGCAGTGCATTCAGTTCCTAGGACTAGACTAGAGCTTCGTCTTCATGTTTGTGTTGGCTATAAGGAAGTGTTCTTCCAAGGAACCTTAGCAGGTTTCTGTGTGTGCATGTGTGTGTTTGTGTGGGTGTGCTCCTGCAGCGGTGTGTCACGCAAAAGCTACAACTTGATATAATCATAATTTCTATGGAAGTAGTGTTTAGCTGTGGATAATCGTTGGGATGAAATTTGTCCACAAAGGAAGACATTCCTGCTGTCACCTTACAAAACTTGCTCTTTTTAAATCTCTTAGCGTTCCCTGGAATGATAAATTACATTTCCTGGTGTTTATGTTTAATTTTTATCCGGTATTCCCAGTCATTTCTACTGCAAACCTGTTTGGTTTTGTTAACTTTCCAATTAATGTTCCAAGAAATCACAGCAGTTAATTTTGCTACATGACAGCTATGAAGATAAAAAAAAATATGGAGACGTTTCAGTGCACAATTGCTTTTTAAAGTGATGTGATGCTTGTGCCAAGTTTAGAGATCGCGCACCGCCAGAAAATAAACCGCTAACTACTTTGGCTCAAGCGAGACATCATTGCTGAATGATGGGATTTGAGGCAATGAATTTTGGGTTTTAAAATCCGAGGGGAGACAACTTGTGGGACACAGAGAGGTCAGTCCATTGCTGTGCCTGTGAGTCCCTAACCAGCCCTGTTGATGAAAGCTGCTGATACCAGGTCTGCTGAGACGTCTGTTGTAATAATCATCCTGTCATTGCTCTGCTAGGGAGAGAAAAACCACAAAGGGGATTTCCAGTCTGGAAGATTTCTACCAATCGCACTGCGTTTCCCCCTTTGCTCTCTTTAAATAGATTATTCATCAGTGATTAACACCTGTGTTAGTGATTTTTCCCTGTGCTGGCAAAGAATTTGTTGTTTGTGTAGCTGTAAAAATCGTGGTTATTTTAATAGCTTTAATTTTGAACAGAGGTGCGATTTATACGGTTCAAGTACAGACAAGTGCAAATAATTTTTTTACATCAACTCACAAATCCATTACAGTCTAATTAAATCTCCATATATCAGCGTTAGGTGGTGCTCTCATGGTGGTTAAGTTTGTTTTGAAACCAAATCAATCAGTAACTGTGATCTCTGACCAGGAGTTTAAGACACAGGAGCCTAATCCTTTGAATAGCTTTGGCTCAGCTCCAGTTGTTTTAGTTTGAGCTCTGGCAGCTGATTGGACAGCAGGACAGTTTCACCTTTGCGCGTCTTTAGTTTTGCTTTTGCTTTGAGTGCTCACGCAGCCCTGTTGCTCTGCGGGTTTCTCCATAGGCTTATGACTTATTGACTCAGTAGGAAACTGAAAACATACCATGTTTGAGGTACAGGATCTGATCGTTTGTGGCAGAAGTTAACTTGAGGCTCCAGAAGATGTTTGGTGTTCAGGAAAAGGGGGTTGTGATAAAGGGTAGGAGCTCTCTCTGTCTCTGTCTCTCGGCTGTTGTCCTTATCATCTCTAACCTGTCTGTCTGGCTTGCAAATAGCCAACGTTTCATTTGTTTGCCTCTTTGTCTGTTGAATTTGCTGTCTATTCATTCGTTTGACAACCAGTCACCTTTTAACTACATGATTGAAACTGAACACTTTACTGCTTTTTAAATGTAAGTTTTGTTTCTGTGACAGTGAACTGTGTTTGGGATTCTTTGAAGCTGATCAAATATACTTGGCTTCTTTCTGCCATGTATATTTACCAAAAACTGATTTTGGTTTATATTTCACTGCTTTTTAGAGCAAGTAGGAGCTTAAACTTAGCTGATATCACTTCCTGTAATAAATGAAAACATCAGCAAAGATTGTTCTGCTTCCATACAATGTACTTTAAACCAACTAAATGTCTTTTTTTTATTTACCCACAGGCAATACCACTTGAATAACAGCACTACCACCAACATTCCTGATATGCACATGAGCATGTACCCGGGATTCTCTGACATGGACTTTCCCAGCCTCCCTAAAAATGGGAATGGAGACTTCTCCCAGGTTGGTTCCACTAAACTAGTATATTCATTGATCATCTGCAACAAATGAAATGCATTTCAAGCTGGGATTATGTGAGCAATATAAATGTGAATATGTCCTCCAAAGCAGCTTTCTATCAAATGCTTGCTTTTACTTTCATATGATGAGAAAGGGCCACATGTGCGACCCACCACCTCCTGCAGCTCATCTTTCATGTTCATTTATGACTGAAGTGTAACATGGTCTGTACCTTCTTGCCTTTTTTTGTTCATTTAGTTAGAGTGACACTAACAGCAGCTGCTGTGATGAGACAGATGGGTAAATTTGTAAACTGAATCCATTTAGGCTCTCGTCAGATATTAGCTTGGGTCAGTGAGTCCCACAGTTTCTTGTTGTTACACTATGATCGAATAGCTTTTGTGTTAAAAAAAACATGAGAAATATTCCTGCTACTGCTGAAATTACAACATATTCATTGGTGCAGTTACGCTAATATTTTTTGCAATTATTTTTGGCTGCCTTGATTTTGATACACAGACTTTAGTAAAAAAAAATAATATAAACAGCCGCAAAACTTAGCAGTAGTCCTAAAATGCATATTGCTGACGATATTGTTGTCGCTTTTCTCTTCAGACTTTAAAACCAGCTGACATCAGCTGGTCAAGTAGTCCAGCTTTTTGTGGCAATAAAGTGTGTAGTGGGCAAATTAATAGAGATGCCACTTGTATCTAAGTTTTCAAAGCACGATTACCTTAATAAGTGATGGGGGATGCATCTTTTGTTTCCACTCTGATATCATCTTTGGCTTTTGCGACTGGAAATGTCAAACGTCTGAGTTGTTGTAAGCAAGTGACCTACAGCGTGTAGTAATAGGTTGGGGAGGGGCAGCGCTGTCTTCTGTGAAAACACAGGTCACTTTGTCACCTCCCAAACACCATGAAGAAAAAAGCTACGGAAACCCTGCGGCTACCGTAGCTTCACTGTGTTGTGATTGTCACTTCCTTCACTCTAAAGAAACGTGGAAAAGTTGTGTTTTACTGAGTCACACTGACAAAAGAAGTGAGCAAAACACATGAGAAAGCACAATTTCTGGGACCTTAATGCAACAAATATGATGAATGAAGTACAGCAGCTTGTCAGGGCCCAGAGATTCACACACTGTTATTCCAGCACCTCAGTGAACCACATTCACACTCCTGAAGAAGGTCTGCAAAGTGTTTCTTTTTCTACTAAAACACAACATCAGCCAGAGGAAATTCAGGTAGATGAATCCATACTTTCTTATGCAGTGAGGTGACAGCTGTAAACTCTTTGTCCCTTTAATGCCACGACACCCACTTTTAACCAAGCACTCGCATGTAGGAGTGTAGAACACGGAGGCTGTCAATACTAATTGATCTATATCCCAGTAACACCGTTTTATTTTTTCCTAGAACCATTTCCTCCTCCAAGGTGCGAGAAAACCAGAAATCAAACTTGCACAATTGCTGCAGTTATCAGCCCAATGGGCTGGGCTTTCTCAGATAAGTTTCTTTTTCAAATGAACTGGATTTGATTGTACTGTAGTATAAATAATCTTCATCTAATCTGAATCTCATCGGCATAAAACCAATAAAAGTTTGGACCATTCTGGCTTCTATGTGACTATGAATTAGACTGATTTGCTTTGTAAAAGGCCTTCAGATTAAATTTTTTTAATAGGTCCTATTTCAATAAAAATAAAAAAAGAAATCTAACAATATTTATCATGTTTGCTCCATCAGAGCAGTGAGTTTCATTATGTATCCATGTCCATTACATTAGCTGTGTAATGGAGAATCTCACATATAGAATCTATATTATGGATATACTATATTATACCCATAATATTATATCCAAATCTGAAGCATACTGCATCAGAATTTCGGTTCCAAATATTTTTTTTGCAACCGACATGACAATAATAATCATGCATGTTTTTTTTGCTTTTTTTTTTTTTAATTTTCCTTAAATAAAGAAAATAAATCAAATTTCCAGGTGCAACCACTGAAACTGTTTATTGTCACTGGTTTAGAGAAGTGTCTCAGTCCAACGTCGAAGCGGAGCAGTGCCACATCGTTTTAGCTTCCAGGTGTGTGAATGGGTGTGACGCTCGACTGGAACAGAGTGCTAAGTTATTTCTACAACAAAAGCAACATATGAATGTTTTGAAAAGAGAAAAGCAACGCGTCACCCTCGTCACGTGGATCGTTAATGTGGGAATTCCCTAGTTTCACATGAGTTTTTGTGTCCGGCTAAGTTTTTTTCCTCCTAAAGAAGTCATTTTAAACCTTAGTCATTCAGGCTGAGTCATATTGTATTCTACATTTGACTGTATTTGTAGAACAGTTGCGTACTTTATTTTAAACATTTACAATTTTGGTTAGTGCATTCAAGCTCTGCCTTCTTGTGCCTGTCAGCGACTCTGTGAAGGAAAAAAAAACCACACACACAAAAAAAGAGACGTTTTGTGCTTGTGTTGTGCCTTCTCAGCTGTTCTCGCTGCATTTGGACACACGGCGTCATGTGAGTCATGTAGAGAAAATGTAAGTCATGGGGTCATCATGACTAATAATTCCCCACCTCACTCTCAGACCATTTTCTTCCATTTCATCCCCGCCGTTCGTGCCAGTCCTGCCCTATTTTTCCCCCGTTTCTCTCAGTCTGCTGTCTGGTGGCATCACATCCACTGTCTGTCCAGTCGCCGAATCGTAACTATGAAGTAAATATTCAGAGTTGTGTGGCCGGGTAGATTGGTTTATGAGGTTGTTTAGTTTCTCAAGTGACGTTTGTGTTTACTTCTATCTCCTCATCTCATTTACTGCGATGGGGTTATTAGGGAAATCTCTTTTGGTTTGCATGGCTTCCCACAGTGTCAGGGTTTGTTTATGCATGCACCAGAACTCATTTCGAATATCCACATATTATAAGGAACCACGGTGCTGCAGTCTGTGGACAGAATGTGTTTCTTTACATCTGCTGCCTTCAGAGGTTTGTTTTGTATTACAATGAAGAGCCTCCCCTCTATACACCTTAATAATTACTAGATAATAGATAAACAAGACAATAACTGAAGTGGCACACGATGACACTGGCATATAAATCAGATAAAGTGAATTTGTTTCAGTTATCTCTATGTACAACTGCGTAGCACTTTAATATAAAGGGGTGTTGGTCAGCTCTGCCATCATTTCAGGCAATTATATTCAATGTGTTTGAAAGTTTCTATTGAGTCTGATTGAAAAGGAGATCTTTTTTTTTTTAAATACTAATTAAAGATAATTTATTCAGCAATCAGAAGTTACTTTTCAAGCATACAAGCATTTCGAAAACAGCTTTAAAATTGCTGAATTTTCTTTTTTCTCATATTGCTTCTGCATTTTGAGCTGTTTATCAAAACTAATCAAAGATATAAACTCCAGGGATCCCTTATACCCTAATATATTGTGAAATCCCTCAGCAGTTGAACTTTTGCTTCTTCTAAAAAAAAAAAAAAAAGAAAAAAAAAAAGAAAAAAGACTGCCAGAATAAGGGGCGCGTTTCAAAATCCAAAAGTGACTTTCAAAACAAAAATTTAATTTGTGCACCACTTCTATCACGATAACATTTTAAAGTGAACACTTGCTGAGAGATACCTTGTAATAAGCCGCCCACTTGTGGCTCAGAGCTGAGCAGAGTGACACGACTAATTAACTAACATGCAGTAGTTTGTTAAGCACCACTTTATGAAAAGCGAATGAGAGAAATTCAAATGTCTGGCTAAATCAGAGCTTTTGTGTAGAGCTACCAATATTTTTTATGAATCTGGCAACTGATTTTTTTGAATATTGACAAATTTTCCTTCAAACACTATTTTTTTTCCCTGCATAACGTGATATAAAATATAAGTAGAAACTGTAATTTCTTTATTTTATATATGTATTATCTATTTTTTGTCAGGTTGAATTATTGTTTGTTTATTTTTTATTTAACTAGGATTAAAAAAACCCCAATTGAGATTAGACACCTCTTTACCTCTTTTTCAATCTGATAAAGGTTACTTGATTCATTTAGAAATGACCATTAGCTACTCACTTAGCAATTAAAACAGGATAAACTTACATTTATCTTGTCATCTGCACAAACTCTGCACATGACAAATGTGCACATGTGCCCATGTTCCACATGGACATACTGGCACATAATTAATCTGTGAACGTGGATCTAAATGTGTCCCTGAAAACTTCTTCTGGAAGAAATGTAGCAGACAGACAGCTTGCCTAACTTTATGTAGCTTTAGAAAATCTACTTTGGGTTCATCTTTACAGTCGACATCACTGCTTACATCAACAAGTTATTCTCAAGTGCAGCTTGTATTTCTTACTGTTGAATCCAGTGTACATGTTGTTTAAACACTTTTAGCATGACAGACTGGCGCTACAGTGTCTCTGCTGAATGTTAATGTCTTCTGTGAAGTCAGAGTGTTGTGTGTGCATGAGTCTTGGTGTGTTAAGTAGGCGTATATTTTGAAACACATCAACAATGAGGCAACAAACTTAGCATTATATCATAATTTCAAGCGGCAGTAGTAGCTGTTGCCATGGTAATAGGTGGAGTAGTAGTAGTGGTAGTAGTGGGCTGCAAAGGCAGCTACATTATATAATGAGTGTATGGTCAAAATAATTAGGTATTGAGTTTAAATACTATAACATTTAAAATTACAGAAGGCAACCTATAAAAATATGTTTTTTTAAACATATTTGTTAAAACTAACAAATATGCAAAATTTTGCTAGTTAAGAGAAAATCCAATAACATCTAGCTCCTCTGCCTCCTCAGAAATAAACTGCTTGACCAG
This sequence comes from Poecilia latipinna, assembly GCF_001443285.1. Taxonomy (NCBI): domain Eukaryota; kingdom Metazoa; phylum Chordata; class Actinopteri; order Cyprinodontiformes; family Poeciliidae; genus Poecilia; species Poecilia latipinna. The sequence goes on from NW_015112973.1 coordinate 41,381, forward strand.
AAACAACCAATAAGAGCCAGGAGGAGGGTCTTAGCACTTTCAGTCAAGCTCGTGTACGTGCTCCTCATACACAAGCAGCACAGAAAAACTATTTGTCCGCCCTTATTGACGGTCATGCTAGAGGGTTAGCCCTCTAGGATGAAATTGAGAAAAGTGCAACTTAAATGCCACAGGAATGACGAAATAATACATCACTTGATTTCATGATAAACTATGCAGTCACTCCAGCTGCACTGATGAACAGCTGGAGTGACTGCATAGACTGCATTACCTCAGCATTCTGAGTGCTTGGAGTGGCTCCAGTTGACTGCTGCTTTCAATTAGGAGTTTCATTATTAGCTGATTAATGCAGCTAATAATTATTCCCACTGCTATTGGGGGGAGTCATAGAGCTTCATTCTCAGACAGTTTACCTATGGAGAGGGGAGAAATTTACTATTTCCTGAAACTGTTTCCTCATGCTTAAACCGAATAAACATGCATTCTTTTTAATCACCAACGTACAGAACAAGGTGAGAAACTTCCCCAGTGATAACATGTGCACAAAGTAACCTTTAAAATAGGAGACACTCCAATTTGCAATAAAAGGACTATAAACAGTGGAAAATACCTACTCAGAGAGTAATTATTGGCAGAATAATGTTTAGCGTAACATTTTAAGGAGACTATTTTTTTTTTTTTTTAGAATCAATTGTAAGGGGGGGAAAAAGAAGTAAATTACAAAAACAACAATCTGAAAGAACCAACTGTAAAATCGATCACATGCCTCTGTGGTTTTAAAAGAACGGCACACTTCTTCACAGTCACATCTGCGTACCTGCCCAGGCTTAACTGTGGTTTAAAAACCCTAAAAAAATGTGAATATTTCTGCAGCGAATGAGAGTCGTTGCAACATTTACTGGAAGACAGCTGAAAAAAGGCAATTCACTCAGCATTCTGGCTAACCTCAAATGGCGAAGAACACTTTGTAAGCACAGATTTTGACATATGCAGTACTTTGCATGCTGTATGTTTTCACATGTTACTCAGCGGTATGTACATCTAAACATGGTCCTTTTAGGGTCTTTCTACAAACTATTCCTCTTCTTTGTCGTTCCTCCCACTTTTACACTAATCTTTTTTGCTCTGTGCGATTCTAGGAAGAGTTAATTTGCATCAGAAATGCTTTTACAGCTCTTTTCAAGTTTGCAGGATATATCACATTTAAAACAGCTTGTCTTTAGCTGACCTTGCTTGTACGGCACCCTAACACCCACATAAGATGATTAATGTCTCTCTTTGTGACAGTTGCTCATACTGTGTCCCTACGTAGATTTGAAATGGGATATAATCCCAGCGCACACAGGAGTACTAGAGAAAACTGCTTCAGAAAACAGGAAAACTCTTGTGAGAATACGTAAACAGAGGTTTCTGTAAAAGCAGAAGGAGTTTTCAATAGTATTTTAAAACTCCTGTAACTCTGCAGACATTCCAAATACAATTTGAAACCTTTAAGAAATCTCTTTGTAGATGGAGTAGTCAATCATCCTTGCATGATCTCGTGGTCTTACTGATAATCCACAGGTCCAATACACACACAAAAAAAAACAGATTTTAAAAAAATTCAGTAAATGCATTAAGCTGAACACTCATTCTTTTCTCGTTTACCACATCAAGAAACGGTAACATTCAGAACAAGGTTCCTGACTCCCTTCAAAAGCGTCCATTTAACTCTGATGTATAAATTAGATAATCTTATAACGACCTTTTTTTCTGTTGGACTCAAAAGATGCTAGATGTGCTAATTCAAGTCTGTTCAATACACCCTTGAATTGTTCGGTAATCGCAATTAAAATATTGTTGAAGCGGAAAAGAAATCTTTATCCAGCTGAACACTAACACGGGCATTCCTTCACATTTTTCCAAGCCAGTCAGGATTTGAACGCGTTTGTAATTCTGGGCTACTTCCCTGTAGGTTAGTCAAACAGAAAGTGTTTTTAGTGGCCCGGTTTGAAGGAGGAAGTTAAAGGTTAATTTGAAAGCTGATAAGCGTGCTGTTTTTGTGGGGTTACACGTGATTTACTTTAGCTTCAAGGTACATGTTAAATTTGACCTGAATTGCCACCTTTGACATGTATCTCGTTTGTATGTTAAGTGGATTTAGAATGTACTTTAATCCTAGTTTACAGTTGAGGAGTCGTTCATTTCTACACTCATTGTGCACTGCTTTACATTTGGAGTTTGAAATATTCCTGGGTTTATTAAAAACATGTTTTCACATTGAAATTAATACAGCAACATGTTCACAGTTGTGCCACTTGCACAACAAAGCACCAGAAGTTTTGCACAGATGCAAGGCATATTTAATAATACCTAAACAAGAATAAAGTTTTGGAGGACTTAAGAAATGTAGATGAGATTTTGTAGAAAAGTGTTGCTTTTTTAACCTTGTTCAAACTATGCTGTTATTTTTACTCTTTAATGCAATAAGGTGAGTGCTTTGGCTGTTTGAGTCTAAAGAATCTCATCAGTAGTGATTCAGTGTTCCCTGATGGCCCTCGGTGCTCCTCCAAACACACGGATATACATACACACACTCACACTCACACACAAACTACTGAGAGGATTCCCACTCATAGAACGATGACACCATGGATAGGCGCCACGCCGCCTCTTAAGAGTCTGACTCCTCTTCTGTCCAGCAGAGATGGACATTACAGGACCTCACCGTCCCAGCTTGATATCATTTATTCCTGGAAGCTGACTGCACAAATGGACCGACTCCTGTATGAAAGAGACAAATTGCATTATTTTAAATTCTTATTTACGAGGATCATAAACAGTCAAATTGCTTTCCCCACCAGGAAAAACTGATATGTCGTCCTTGATCAGCGTCTTAGATTTGTCTGAATTGTCCAATTTGCAAAAAAAAGGAGAAGATTCCCAGAATAAGCCTTTGTGCACTTGTATGTCTTTTACAATCACGCCCTCAGTTCCAGTAAGCAGGAATTACTTTTTATGATGAAGGATTTGTCTGTAATTGTGTATACTGGCTGATGCATGCAAAACTCTTCCGCAAAAGGAAACTTGCAGTTCACCCTCGACTTGTTTCATTCACAATCTTAAGGCGCTTAGAATATTCTTAGAGGAGTCACTTCCACATTTTGAGCTCTGTTGTCTTTAATTATAGAGTTTTATTAATGAGGCAATATTTTGACACACTTATTTCTAAATTAAATATGCTCCCTGGATGCTCACATTAGTGACTCACTTCTTTTTCATTTTTTTTTTTTTAAATCAGGCTCATCAGGCATTACTTGCCTTTCCGCGTCTGAGTTACTGACGGAGATTCAAATTTAAATGAATTGCAAGAGCAGAAGACGTGAAATTGAATATTTGCAGACAAAACAAAGAAACAAAAAGCAGAGGCACAGTCTAGTGGGGAGTCAGTCTCTAAATATAATAATCATTAAATGGTGGGCCAGGCCCATTAAACATAGCTGTAAGCAGCGCTGTGTGAGGAGCGGCCAGGTCCACAGCGCAACACTGTTTACACTACAAATGCGGTTGAGTTACACCATGTACAGTAAAATGGGCCTGACTGCCAGTAACTCTAGTCACTTACCAACAAAAGCATCATTTCCTGAAAGCTCCTCCCCTCCTCCCTCCCTCTTCTGCCCTCCCCTTCCCTCCCCTGCTCACTCACTCACTCACTCTCCAACCACCTTTCTGCACTCAAATGAACTAGTCCACAATTACTATTAGTGAGCCCTCTCTGCCAATACCTGCCTGTCTCCCTGCGAAGCAGGGGAGCATGTTTTAGACGTGCCCGTGTCTCCGTCTGCGAGAGAGCGTGTCTGCACCTGTGTGTGGTGTGGGGGGCGTTTGAGGCAGATGTCTGCAGTGAGCCAGAGAGAAGCAGTCACAGGGCCAGTCAGGGTCCGGTATGGGGTGGTAGCCCTCCAGCTGTGAGGTGGTCACCGGCGTTTTGGCTTCCTCATGGAAGTGACTGACGGATTCAGGGAGTTGAGGTGAAGCAGGAGCTTATGTTGTGTGTATTTTCACCCGTGCCGTACCGTAGCGGTTGGACCCATGTCTCTCATGCAGCTCTGGACTAAATTATACGCTCAGCTGGGACGCCCGCTTCCCAAGGTATGGGTTCTGTTCACTTCTTTTTCTTTCTTCTTTTTTTTTTCCCTCTTTTGGCCATCTCTGTAATGCTACAGCTTATTGATTCATTAGCTTCCTAAATTAAAATTACTTGTGTTAATTGTTTTTAACATGAGGAGCACTTGTTGTTAAGGTGAAACTTACATTTAAGAAATGGCTGATTATCAGTGTATGCATGTGCTTGAATTTTTAACTTCCTTGAATGAATTGTGAACATACTTCCTTATACTCACTGTTACAAGATGATTTTATCTTTTGTTCTAAGTCCACACTTCTAACACCTGACCTGATCAGGTAAACAATACTGTTCATAAAACAATACTACTAGTGACAAACTATACTGTTGGAACATGCAGTTTTTATGTGTAAAACATGGCTGTCTGATCATAGGTAAAGAAATAATCTGATTATTCAATTGTAATTGAGATAATTATACGCTCCAATTTCAAGCCACTCTGCATTTATTGCACTGAAAAGCAATAAATGTAAAGTAATGTCTCATATGAATTTTTTCTCTTCATCTTCTTCTAGATTTTTACCTTAGCCACGTTTTCCACATGAAAAATCTAATCAAATTCATAATTGTAAGAAATGCTGCCTAATTTTAATGAAAAAAAAAAAAAAACTGTAAAAAGCGTAGCTTCATCCCAACAGAAGGCTGCAGTGACCAATACACTCTCTCCATTGCTTTTCTTTCATCGTTAACGTCATCATAAAGGCCGGAAAAACTTTTAGTTTTCCGAAGGAAAACCCATGCGTGAGATCACATGGGCATATTACAACAAAGTACAGCACAGTCTTCCAGCTTTCCAGTGGATTCCTCCTTCTATGGTTTCTCACATTGCAAAAGTGACAGGGGAAGTGGAACGTGACAGAATCGATTGAGTTCTACTTGATGTTTAAATTGAACAGGGCCCAGTTTTAAGACTTGTAGATGTCTCTGCGAATAGGGTTCGCTTTCATTACAGACCTGACACGGGGCTTTCATGTGGGTCCACTCCCAGTGAAAACGAACACAGTGAGCTCATTTGTTATTATTTGTTAAATAGGATTTGAAGTAGAAGTCTGCCTGTAAGTAATCAGAGCCAGTGCTAGTCGATCCTCCATCGCCCCACTGAGATTCATCCTTTCCAACCAGGAACTCTTGACAAATAATTATCTGCTTTGTTCCTTTCTTCCTGCCAGTAAGTGCTACAACCTGATACCATCAGACTAAATAGCACTCTTGTACATTGTCTTATCAGCTGTTAAATGCGGCTGTTTTCGCTATGAGTTGTAAATAGAGCCACCTTTTTTTTTTTTTTTGCATACCAATTCATTAGATGATATTCTAATTAGATAGTGTAATATGACTTCATTGGGGTGAGGAGCCTTTTTCCACTGAATTCTTGATGCAGCATATTAACCAATCTCCTCCATGTCTGCGTTTGTTAGTTAACACACACCAACACATTTTTCGTTGGTTATTTGAGCTTAATGTTTTACATTTAAGCAAAGGTGATCTAATTTATAAATAAGGCAGATAATAAGACTGTCTTTTTTTTAAATAAGTGCATTGTAGTGTTCATAAAGTAGTTTCTGGTTAAAAAAGGAGTTCTTCTTATATTCTCAAAACCACAGTAGTTATTTATACTTTCCTTCCTGCTCGTTTCAAGATACATTTGTATTTTTATAATTAGTGAAGTAAAAAAAAAATCCTCATCATTTATACATTTTTAAACGTACAAAACAGTAAACGAGTATGAAAGTGAAGCTGATTGTTGCCTGTTTAATGTATATTTTTAGTAGCATATCTCTGTCCCTGCATTTGTTTGTTTCCTGCTTAATGTCATTTCTTCTTGTTTACATTCGATCTACGACATCACATCAATTTGTAAAGCATACTTGGATCTCATTAGTGGGCCATCGCAAACTTTAAATCAAACCTTTTTTGCGTGCACCTGGTGTGGTGAGGATGTCTTAATTTCTATCTTTAAAAGCACGGGTAGACTCTCTTGGTGGGCACATGTTGTCAGTTTCCTGGTATTACTTCAAACCTCAAGCATGACCCTGTGCGTGCAGCTTACAGGAAGTGAATAAACAATAATGGAGAGGATGAGTGAGAAGCATTGGGCCGGGGGGGCCGGGGTGGGGTCTGCTCTGTGAGAGAAGTGAGGAGAACGGGTGCGAAATAAGCAGTATCTTCATTCTGTTTAAACGTTTTATGTCGTAACCTTGATTTGTGTGAGGGATTAACCCCTTTATTCCCACGTGGATCGCACTCAGTGTGTTAAACCGGCAAAGTGGTGTGTGTTGCTTGACATCAGAAGAAACAAACAGCTGCTAGGGAAGTGTGCCAGAATCGGGATAGACGTATTTTATACAGTGTTTGCATTGGTTCTGTTCCCCCCC
>NW_015112973.1:51051-99097 GCF_001443285.1 Poecilia latipinna
CCAGAAATGGGAAACAACGTTTTTTTAAGTGTGTTTGCTTTGTCTTGTTCCCCCCCCCCCCCACAGTTTGTACAATGGAGAAAAAAAACAACAAACGACATGAAGAAATATCTTGTCGTTTGAAGGTGACAGTGAAGTGTGTGTGGAATATTAGTTGAAAAGCTTGAGATGCCTCTTGAAGGCCGACATTTATTAACTTTGTCTGACTTCTCAGTGAGATATTCCACACTTCAGTTTGACCTGTAAGAAAGTCCCTCCTTTACCCCCAGAAGTTTTTAAACAAAGTCAGCTCATGTCTGCACAGTTTTTTTTTTTTTTTTTTTTTTTTTAATGGTTTTCTGTTTTCTGTTTTGTTCAACCTAATATCTAGCAGCTCTGTCAGGGATAAAATGTTTAAGATTCGATTCAGGGCACACACCCAGCAGTCAACAGCTTGTAAAAGAAAATCTTTGCTCATTTTCACATGATTCTTGGCTTTTGACCAAGTCTACAACTTACTGGCACCAGCCTCACAGCTCTGAGTCATGGAGACACAGAGGACCTTTGACCACTGGCGTGTGAAAATGTGGGTGTTCCCATGTACAGGCTTTAGGGGTATTTGAGGCAACATTTAAAGCTGACCTGTTTCAATTCCGTTTGTATTGATTTCACAATTAGAGGGAGAGGGGAAAAAATAGCAGATGTTCTTATTTTTAGTCTTGAGAACATTCTCTTTTTATGCTTAAAACATCTTTAAATAATACACATTTCTTATATTACCCTCCTATATTAATGGAGCTAAACAACAAATAAAATATTTTAAGTATGGTTGTCATGGTGACCCCAGGATGCAACTTGGCTGCAAAGATCCTGTTAGATATTTTCCTTGCCATCCTTTTCTCTTAGCATTGGGGTGAGATAACCTTATACCTTTTCCAGTCTCGTTCCAGATCCAGTTGTTGCTCTAATTGAACATATGGGGCAACTTCGACATGTTGCTGTTTTCTTGTAGCCTTTTCCTGAGTTCCTCGTTCTGTTGTTTTTTCTTAAAAAAAAAAAAAAAAAAAAAAAAAAGCGGCAAAGAGACATGGATGTCGGTATTGAATCCTATTTGTAGATCAGAGAGCAACGAAGATGGAGTTTATGAAAAGAAAATTTCCTAAGCACAATGATAAACATGAAGTATGTGTTAAATGATGCTTCGGTAATAAGGTTTGTCACATATATTCACCAGAAATACCAATAAACTCGGACGACTGCGTATGAGGAACTAGTTTTCTTCAACATCACCAAAAGTCCCAGAGTTAATGCAAGAGCTCCTCTGTGATCTCTGCAACTGTCACAAATGGCAGAGGTCGTCGCAGTGTTGCAAACGTTTTGCGTGGTGTTCTTTCTTAAAATGTCACACATGACTGTGACTGTGACTCCATAACTTGTGTCCACACTCCTCTCACATCCACTTATTTCAGCTCTAGGGGTGCACAGATTGTCACATGACACATAAATACGTTGAGATTCTGTCTTAGTTTGTTTTGTTTTTTTTAATTGGGTGAAACATTCTTGGAGAAGGTTGATATGGCTTTTCTCGTAATAGTTCTTTCTAATTCATCGCTAGGCGTTTTGTTGAGAATCTCCAGATTAACCTGTGTAGGAATCACACCCGGTGGCAGAAAGCGCTAGTTGGGGAGCGGCTGCTGTGGAGACCCTGATATTTATAAATCCCCACTGAGCGTTATTAGGATGCCTTCAGAAATCTAGCTGCCAGGAGGAACATGCTTACCATTTAATTTTATTTAATTTATTTCTGCTGAATAGCCTTTGCAAAAGCATCCTCCCATATATACATTGCAGAATCTCATATCTTCCTATCTCCTATTTAAAGGTGCACGTGTATTTTATTAAGATGCGACATATGTTCCTTTTGTGGGCGACTTCCTCATGGCCAAACCAAATCTGCATCAGATGATCATTTTTCTGCCTCTTTTCTTCATTTTCACCTTGCAGCTTCCACTCCTCATGCCGCACGTTTTACTTTGCCAGAGGAAGAACTCGAATTCTCATGGCAGATTTTTGTCACTGGTTGAAAACCACTGCAATATAGAAGTGTCCCTTTTGTGCATTTCACATTGTGGCATTCACAGCTTGTGGGTTTTTGGTTAATCATACTATTTCATCTGGAAAACTTACATTCTTAGATTTTTATTGTTAAAAAATTCTAAGAGAGTATGAAATAACATTCATACTGGTAGAGAGTGAAATAAAAATATATCCACTAATACTTTCTCGCTAGTACAAATAGCATGTAAATGTTGCCGCAGCCTTAGTTATTGTGAACTAAATTCAAGAACATCTGAAAATCCCAAAATGTTTTATGGAGTTTTAACGTTTAACAGCCAGTTTGAATATGCAATTTAGCTATCCATAAATCAGTTCTTAGTCATAAAAGCTAACAGTTCAGAACTCCAGAGTAACATATTTTTTTTATATTAAAACTCAGATTTCAGATGGGTTTAATGTCATTCTTCAAAGAAGAAATGACATCACTTTTCCCATACTTGTGTCTTAAGATTGCAGCTGCATAAATACATCTGTTCTACCCAGAATGAATGCGGTGGATGTCTGCGACAGAATTGCCGCCAGGAGAAAAATCTAATTTAACTTATCCAGAGGCTCCTTGTTATGCGGATAACTGTAAATAATCAATATATGTGTTGTTGCGGGTACATCTAATTACTACAGTCTTAAGCTGCTTTTTAACTCATGAAAAATATGAATCATAGATAATTTAAATTATAATGATACTATTAAAAGATCTCTGAATGTCTAAACTTAGCTTAGTGAAATGTGTTATAGTTATTCATTTCAATTATCTGAATTTAGATCATTTTAGATAATGACCTAATTACTTGTTGCAGTTGCTTTACAGTCAGTTTCTCTTCTGTCATATCTCCAAGCCGACACAAGAACGGAAAAATGTGACGTCATATTGTCTGAGGAAAAAGGCTGCTTGAGATCGCTGAAATGTCACTTGCGAATAGGAAGAACAGGATTCTCGACGTCTCGAATGTTTATTTTTACTGGAAAGAATTGAATTTTGGATATTTGCCCCTACAAATCCTCCCTTGAGATAATTAAATGCTAAAAGGCCTGCCATATGGGCTTTAGGCTCTGCTGTTTACAAAACTTGTAGCACCGGTCTTTGAACTTGCTTCGTCAGCGGGCTGCTCGTTGGGACACTTGACATGGCATCCTTTTATTTTCCAGAACATACGGAAACAGTGGAAAATTCCAAGGAGGAATGTAAGCAGCAAGCTGTCCTTGGCCTGCTGCTTAAAGACTTGGCACAGCATGAAGGCCTGCTTCTCAGGAGGTTGTTGAACTGGGTATATTACTTTGATTGGCTAAGGTTAGCAGGTCTGGGACAGGATGGACTGGACTCACTGTGCGTTGGTCAAATACACAACCGATTTGACTCTTTAGGCTTTGAAAAGTTTAAACATTGAAACATAATCACTCATTATTCCCCATGAAATCGTGTCAACTTTTACTATTTGAAAGCAATTTTTTTTTGTTGGTTTTTTTGTCTTTTGCTCTCTGAAGTTGAGCAAACCTAAAGCCTTCAGTGTGTATAAAAACAGTAGCTCCCAGGCAAATTGGCTCTTTTAAGCCATCAAAGGAAAACCTGATTTATGTCACATCAAAGATGATTGATACTGTCCAGGAAACTTTTGGGGTGAAGCTTGCCACAAGCCACAACAAATCATTTTATTACTTTAATAAGCTGGTTGACACAAGCAGTCCCCGTTTTATAGTACCTCACAAAACTATTCATGCCCCTTGAACTTTTGCACGTTTTTAGATAGGTCTGCAAACTGCAATATGTTTAATTGAGGACATTATAGAAAAATCACAAATAATTGTTAAGCAGAAGAAAAATGATCGTTTATTCAGAAATATAAGTCTGAAACGTGTGACCAGCTGATGTTTTTATTTACTTTAGTCTGATACTCTGAAATATAATCTACTTCAACAAGTTGCCTCAGAAGTAACATAATTTGCAAATAGCGTACACCTTTGTCTAATTCAGTTGTAGAATAAAACCGGTTGTGAAGACTCTTGGAGAACATTAATTAACTAACCACATTATAAAGATCAAGAAACATAGGAGACAGGACTGGAACAAAGATAAAAAGTGGTTTAGAGCAGAGTAAGGTTGTTTAATTTCTTCCTTAGCTCTGGACATCCTATAGAGCGATGTTCAGTCTGTCATCCAAAATTAAATAAACTGGCAGGCTGGGGAAGGATTAACAGAAGAAGCAGCCAAAACTCCTGTCTCATCTTTTGCATTTTGCTAAAAGCAATGTCAACATATAGAGGAAAGTGCTACAGTGAGACGAAACCGACATTCAATCAACCTTTGAGCCTGTGAAATGCCATGTGTGGTCGAAAACTAAACCCGTGCATCACGCTGAGCATGCCATTCCTGTGAAGAGACATGGTGAAGTCAGCATCATGCTGTGGGCATGTTTTTCTTCAGTAGGGTGAGGGAAGCTGATCAGAGGTGATGAGAAATAGATGGAGTGAAATATAAAGCAGTACTAGAAGAAAATTTGTTATGGATTTGAGGCAGTGGTGGCGGTTCGCTTTTTATAAAGACACTAGAACTGAAGCACTTCATCAAATTAATTGGGATTATTCAAGATTAATCGGATTATTGAAATAATTGTTGACTAATTTAGTAAATGACTCATTTTTAAGTGGAAAATACTGACTCAAAAAAGGTCATTTGCTGAAGAAACAGCACTCAGAGCAGTAATTTAGCCAAAACTGTCTAACTTTAGAAAGGTCTACATTTTTCACATGTTGATGTTAGAAATATTTTTTAGCTGCAGATGTGTCTTTTGCTACAAATGATCAAACATACACTAACTAGAGGAACGCTGTGTTATTAAATGTTAGACAATACACACCCAAAATCCATCAGTCGGGTCATCCGGACCGAATGGACAAGGTCAACAGCTGGCTACTGAGAGCAGAGAGACAGACGGGAGCTGTTTCCGTCAGCTGGACGTAGGGGGCGGTGTGGGACGTTTCACAGCTCCGGGTTCCACCGCCCCTCACAAACACACACAGGGAAACCACAGAAACTGGCAGATGAGATATCAGGGCACATACTTGCTCTTGCTTTCAAAGTCTCAAGTCGCCTACAAACAGCTGCCACTTCATCATTGCATTTTTAGATATCGATCTCATGACCAAAGTGTAACTCACATCCCCTGCCTCCATTACTGTTTTTGCAGTCATTTTTTTTTCAGCAGCATCTACAGATAACAATAGTCACAGTCTTAGATTTGTGTTTTCATTTTCCTCCAGAGTGACTTTCACAGCGTTGTTTGTTAAAGTCACTCTTGTGTTGCAATCGTAAAAAAAAAAAATCCCCACTCTGCAACAGATTTCCAGTGAAGTGTTAAGTGTTATAGTGCTGTGACAGAAGTGTTTGGGAAATGGACACATGCAAAAACAGACCAGATGGAAAAAAAGGGACAGAAGTTAGTAAAAAAAAGTTGGTCCTAACCGTATTAATAAGGCAGAGTGGATGAAGATATGAAGGGATGTACAGTGAAATGCTGAGGTCATTTTAGGTGTCACTTTGTGTGTCAGAGTGGGTGTGCAGGGGGGAAGAGGGTAGCCAGAGTGGCTGGTTTCCTGACCTTGGAAAAGCAGCCAAGCTGGCAGTGTGTAGGAGGGGAAAGCCCTGGGCAAAGCACGGCTCAAACCTCAGTCTTTGACCGTGCACCGAAGCAGGTTATTGGGTTTAACAGGATGTGGCTGAAGACTGATAAACACTGGCTCATACCTCAGTAGAGATTCACCAATCAGGCTTTTTTTTTTATAGCTGGTACAGATGACCGTTTTTCTTTGAGAGATACGACTGATTCCAAGGACTCTCAAATGAAAAACGACCTACTGCAGGTGATTTGATGGAGGTTACTGTTGCCATTAAAGCATTTATCATGACCATTTATCTGAGCCTTATTTGACTCAAGAAAAAGGATATCAGTGTTGATGTGGCTAGTAATGTACTTATAGACCACAACTGGTAGGTGTACTGAGTTTTGTTGCATCCGATACACAAATAGAGATAAGTTAAGTTCAATATTTAAGCTGAAGAAATTGAGTGATTACAATCAGTTCATTTCTTATTCAAAGTAGTGTGTTTGTATCCAAGCTCGTGTATCCAATTTTGGAAGAATATAGTCATGTCCGTGCACAGAAGGAGAGTAAAAGGACAGTTTTAAATTTTAAAATATCACTGCAAATTTTGCTCTAGTAGGAAGGAGAAGGAAATTTAGTGGAATGAAGGTTTATGAAAGCTTGGTAAGAGTCGCGGCTGCTAGATTTCCATGTACGGTAGCAGCTGAGCTTATCACAGCCACAGTGTCATATCCGGTGTCAGTGGATCGGGAACGTCTGTCCCTCGTCTCTCCTGCCAGACAGCTTCTCCCGTGGCAGCTGAGAGCTTTGCTCTCCCAGTTCGGTGTTTGCTAATTTTTATATATATATATATATATATATATATATATATATATATATATATATATATATATATATATATATATATATTTGTCTGAATTTACTTTTATTAACTGCAACAGGAAGAGTCGAAATGAAATATGTTTATTTTTTTTCTGTTACATTAAGAGAAGATTAAATGCAAACAGAGTGAAATTAATGGTGAAGGCATCATTACTGTAGTATTTAGTTCTAGTAAATTGTAAAGCTTTAATTCGTGTAACATCATGCTTTACCAGTCTCATTATTGCTCGGTCAGAGGCGGCTGATGCTTTTTCCCAGCAGTCAATGGGTGAGATTGTGCGTGCTCTCAATGTGTTTGCGAGAGCATGCAAACTCGATGCAGAAACTCCCCGCCTCATGATTTGAACCTGTTGCTGGAAGGCAACAGTCCTGATAGCTGTGCCACCGTGCAGCTGCTGTTTAGTTAACTCTGAACTGAAATTCAGGTGTCAGACACATCATTCATCTGCAGATTTTTTTTAATTGTCTTTGTGAAAACATACCACAAAGTTAAGCGCACTCAAGAATTGTTTCATTTAAAATTAAAGTAGATCACAAACAGATAATAATTAACAAGAAATAGCTCCATATTCTGGCTGACCCTTGAATTTGTCTTGTACTTGTTAGTACAAATTTCAACCTAATGCTAATTTTTTCATGTAAAGCAGTTTCTTTGAAGCTATGTTACCTTCCCACTATATTCAGAATCTTCTTAAAACCCCAGACGAGTAAAATGATGCATCATGTGCTCAAAAAATAATAATTTTATTCTTTGGTGCTTTTTTTATTTAATGTGTGTGTGCTCCCCAAACTAATCCAGCAGCTTTAACCGTAATTACACAGCAAATGACTAAGGTGTGTGATTTATGTCCCCAGCTCTGATTCTTAGATCTGATAAACAACACCTTCTGCCACAGCAAAACAAACAAAAAAAAAAAAAAGCCACTGCAGCTTTGCACATATCTTGCAAGCTTGTTTTTGTCTCCGTGTGCATGCATTAATCATCATCATCAGGCAGATAAGTGGTGGTAGCGTTTGGAAAATGCTGTCTTTATGGACACATTGTGTCTCCTGTATAGATTAATGCAGCAAATGTTGGTGGTGTTAGTTGAGGCTGGTAAAAATCACATTAGAGGAGAAACAAAAAAATAAAACAGGAAGAAGTCAAATGCCAAACAACAGAGTGAACAAGCGACACAAAAAACCAGGGCGATGGGCTTTCAGACACACAACTCAACCTATTCATTAAGCTTTCAGACAGCATTATTTCCCAGAAACCAACAATGAAAGACACATTTGCATATATTTGCAGATCATGAATTTCGTGTACAGCAGGAAAGAAAAAAAAGGAAGTGCTAGCACGACAGACAGAGAAAGAGAGAGAGAGAGAGAGAGAGAGAGAGAGGCAGGATTAGCAGTTAGATGACTGCAAGCTGTGTGCTGTGAAAGCAGACAGATTACCATCGGGCCAGTTGGAATTCAAGCCTTATCTCTGCTTGGCAGGGCCCACTCACAGGAGCGGTAAATGAAATAGCCCTGGGTACGGGCCTGCAGCGGGGCAAACACTGCTGCCTCTGTTATGCCCGGCTGCACAACCCGATTAGCATGGCACCGAGCGCGGACGTGTCTTAGTTAAAACCGCTGCAGCTCTCTGATTCCTCAGCGTCAGGTTGGTCGAGTTAATAACAGCGCTGAGCACAGAACAATGACTTGGAATCTCTGAAGACTTAATGGCCAGACAGTAAAGCAATGAATGTTTCATTAGAAGAAAATGTGGAATGACTGCTTCATTTCTAAGACTAGTTTCCAGATTTAATAAATTGTCGTAGTTTCCCTTGAACTCCTATTTAAAAAAGAATTGTCCCTCTAGTAACTCCCATTCAATGTCCGGTTTTCTTCTCGTTTTCCACGGTGAAGGCTTGTCCTGTGTCCTTTTTTATTTAAAGTCTAAAGTACCAAGGGCAGTGGATGCGATGCGATGACGGACAGAGATTGCTTCAACAAAGCAGACATGGGGATAGGTAGAACGCGACAGGTTACGTTACGTGGACCTCTACACAAAAGCGGGCTGTCCCACTTTGTTTTATCCTGGGTAGAGAGCAACCTTGCTGACTTACTACAGCTATCATGCCTGATCCTGCCCTCAGGAAGCAAACACTGACACCCAGACAAAAGGAGAAGAGGAAAGAGTCAGTCACAGATCCACCAGAAAACATCGAAAACTGAATGCTGCACGCCAAGAAAAGGCTTTTTTTTGACTTGGAATCTGTAAAGCGTATCCAACATGTAACCTACATCTAAACAGCTCACAGAGTTGCTGCCTCATATCATCCACGCCGTGTCCCATTCCTGCATGATGTCGTCATGTTGACACGGGGAGCTCTCCCTCTCATCCTCTCATGGTTGTGAAACTATTTCAGATGAACTGTGAGTAATGTTTTAACAGGCAGCCATGACAGTCGTGCTAGCAGCTTCTCGGCAGTCTTCAGTACCAGCATATTGTTAACAGTGAGTCAGTATGACGGCTGACCATTTCACTCCGTTTCTAAGGCACTTCCCTCCTAAGAGCTGTGTCATTCTTTTGTGAAAGGCCATTTTAGGTAATTTGGTGGGAGGATTGTTTTCTTTTGTTTGTTTGTTCAGTCTGATTCGTCTAACATAAGTCTAAAACAGTTCATCGCATTTAGCTCTCTTTGGTTTGATCTGTCACTTAAAGTTCTTATGAAATGCAGTGAATTTTGTGGTTTCATTTGAACAAATTGTGGAAGACTTTTATGGACGTGAACACATTTGCCTGTAACCACAGCTTTGTTTATGAAACTACCTTAACACAGGGTCAGAAATCGTTTTTTTTTTTTCTTCAAAAAGCAATGTAAAATTGATAATCCTCTGTTTCTAAGTTATTGGGTTAATCCCTTATAACACCCTTCTCTAGTCTGTACTTTTACTGGAAGGAAAAAACTACTCTGTCTCACTGTTTTGTTCAGTTGCATGCCTCGAAACTGGAAAACAAGGCCTACTCTAGATTTAGTCCAGATTTACTTTTAGAAGGTAAATATAGCATGAAACATGTCTAAATTCTTTAGCTACAATCACAATGGCTAAAATCTACCAGCAGCTGAGCATTTGTCAAGCACCAGCAAACATTTCAGCCCTTTTAACAAACATCAGCAAACTGTTCATGGCAAATATAGAAACCGACAGCCAGATCCTCGTCTTCAATTTCTTGCCACAGACTACCGGTCACTCTCGTCTCCCTAGCTTTTGCTTCCCGTCATAATTCTCCTGATCATCTGGATTTGTTTGTTCTTCTCTCTCTCCCTCTGCAAAGTTTAGCTAACATCAAACTAAGTTGTTTCACAAGAGTCTCCATTTTGTTTACATCTCCTCTCTCATGAGATCACATGAGGAAGTGGTGCATTGCTCCCTCTGGCACAATAATTACAATGATATCCTGCAGTGTGTGATGGGCTATTATTTACAAAGCTTATAATGCCTGCATGTGTGAGTTTCTGGAGCAGAGGGTGTGGGAATTTCCACACATGGCTCAGAGCGAATCGTGGAAGTAAACGTTGATGAAATTACTCTCATGGACTATGTGCTAAATTATAATGATCCATCTCCAAAAACAGCTTGGTTAACCTTTACCCATCCTCCCCCCCACACACACACCTACACACTTCTATGTTTACATGTCTCTGGGGGGCCATGGTGGTCTGGGAGAGTCTAGTTAAGGAGTACGGCATGCAAATGATTTTGGAAAGGACTATGAGTGGAGGGTGAACCGCTAGGCAGCCAGAGCTGAAATGACACGCAAAACTCAGCGTGCCAAGCTCTCACTTCTCCGCTTCATATCCCACGCATCTGCACATGGAAACGTTTGTTTGAAGAAGGATTTTTTTTTTTTATTATTGTAAAGATCTGACATGCCTGTCTGTTATGATTTCTTATTAAGAGTTGAAATAAAAGGATAAGATAATAGGAGAACCGTTCAAGATATTCTTTTACAGTCTTTGTGGTAATTAATTATTCAAATTATGAGCAGAGGCCATGTCACACCACATGTGTGGGAAAGTAGATGTTAAACTGAAGTTTAGTATTTTAAAGCGAAGACAAAATCATCAAAAGTTGACGTTTTAAACTCTCATTAATAACATCTTATATCAGCCATTAGCATGTTTAGTGCAGAGCCTTATCTGAAAAGTATTTCCAAACATACTTAAGACCAGGACAAACAAGAGGTTGAAAGCCTAGAGCACTGGTGCCCAAAGTGGGTCCTGGAGGGCCGGCATCCTGCATGTTCTAGTTCTCTCCCTGGTGGTAGAAACAATCTTTTCAGCATGTCAGTGTTCTCCTTAGGCCTTCTAATGAGACATCATTTGATCCAGGTGTGTTAAACCAGGGAGAGAACTAAACATGTAGGACGCCGGCCCTCGAGGACCGACTGGGCACCACTGGCCTAGAGGGATAAAATTATGCAGCTTTACTTTACAGTGGACTCCTAGTATTCACTCCTGCGAATAACTAAAATATGCAAATGTTTTACATCTTAGAACACTGAAACCTGCCTAGTTTGTTTTTCCAAAATATATTTATAAATTTTCATTTTTACAAAAGAAAAGCTCAACAGTGCAGTCTACTGAGGAAAAATAGTAAGTTAGGGGTCTGGCACATTTTGATCATTTTATAGTCCGAGTCTAAGCTAATAAATGCTCGAAACAGGATGCTAATGTGTTCTTCGTCAGCATAGTCCGGGAAGGGTTTCCAAACATGCCTAATTTCATAGTTCCTACATCAAACATAGCTTGATATGCACTAATGCAAAAATTGAAAACTGACTCTACAGCAGAAGCTAACATCCACACTCTTCCTTATCTTCTTCACTCAGTAACAACTTCAGCACTCAGATGAATTGTTGTTGTCAGCCCAGTCTGGTAGCGCTTAGCGTGATGCAGCTCATCTGTGCTGATGTTAATCTAAAAGAGTCTCCATGATTCACACTTGTAATCATTTTGCATTTGACTTATTTTTAATTAATGTATTCATTTTTGCTTAACCTTCCCTTCAAGGGTGGGCTAGATATGCTGCTTGCACCTGCATTTGTATGTTTGCCTCAGCTAGTTTAAGCTTTTGTCATTTTTTTTGTTCATTGATGTCAAGGTTTTAATAAATGCCTCCTGTCTTCTTCTTGTCCTCAGGACCTGTCCTGCATTGATGACCTCTCAAACTCTTTGTTCTCTTCTCCGGCGGACTCGCTGTCGGAGTACGCCGACACCCAGTCCTACATCCCCACCAATCACCCGGATCCAGTTCCCACACTCTGGGACATTAACACTAGCCCCGCCACCACACAAGCACAGAGCCACTTAGAGGTCAGTAGCAAGAAAGCTGCTATTACTATAACCACTTCTGAATGCTAATTATGAGAGATTTGTTTCAATGAGCGTCTTAACGAGTGTACTGGGAAGGAAGGGATTAAAGGAAAGACATCAAGCTTTCGTCACATTCCCCTGCCGTCTATGGCAATGTACAGGCTAACTCTAATCCACATGAATATTATTTATTAAATAAATGCACTAAAACTGTTTTGACTAATGATATCAGATCAACTGGCAAAAGAAATTGAACTTTCATCAGTGTTTTATTTGATATTACCTAAGTTGATTTATTTATCCATTATATTATATTATATATTATTATATTAGTCCTTCCTAGCTTGTTTGTTGCATAGAGGTAAGACTCAATTGTGGTTTTCTCCTCAGAAGAGTACTTGTTAATATTTGTATCCATGGATACCAGCATACTTCAGCTAAATAGGTATAAAAATAAATCAGACTGTGACTGTCCTGCCTCTGATAAAAGTTCTCCAGCTAATAAAAGTAAAAAGGAACATTTTAAAACAAACACAGATCTTATCTTACATTTTACCATTATTCACATAATGTTCTTTTCCCACATTTACTATGCTACTGATACTAGCATTTCTTTAATTCAAGTTATTCTCTTGTTTCATTGCACATCAAAGAGCCATAGTCTGTTATTAATTTCTCTTATTTTTCAATTATTGTACAGTTTTATTTTATAGGTTTTGATGAAGTCGGTGAGCTTTAAAAAAAAAAAAATCTCTTCTACCCCGCGCTCTTCATGCACTGCTGCCTGTTAGCGGCCTATGAAACTAGATGGGCCCAACGATATTTTTGATATGATCAGACTTCATTGAGTTCACCAACTTACTGAAAGCTTCTATATTTTCCTTTTCATTCTGCCCTCATTTCAGCCATTATGTTTCCCAGACACGTGCTGCTTTATCTGCTTTTTGTTGTCGTTGGCTTTTCAGCGCCAGACGTACAAATTGCATTTCGTTGAGTGGTTCTCTGAAAGACATCCCTGAAGTACCCAGATCCATAGGATGACAAACAAACACAACCATTTCTCTGATTTGTGTTCTCTCTTTTTTGTTGTTTCTTTTTATTTATTTATTTATTTATTGCATTTAGCTCTGTGATCTTTATTTGAGTTTTTGAGTATTTCTTCATTTTATGTTTTGTTGACAGCAAAATGGCGACAGGTTTCAAGGCTTGACCAGTTTGGAAGATATTTCTGCTATAATCAGCACTCAAGCTTTAGGACTCCAGGTAGCAACCGTCTCCAGCCATCTGATGGTTTAAACAAATCAGTTATCACTAACATACAGATACAAGCCTGTTTGGGTGTGTCTGAAAATCAGGAAAATTCCTATATTGTTTTTACTTATCTAGAGATCTTGTTTTGACCCAGCAGTTTGATCCGTCACACTGTAACATATATTCCACGTTTCATAAATCATGACATCCATGCATGTCATGCAGAGAGAAAAGGATCCTCTGCTCTCTCTGATCTTCAGAGAATATTTTTGGGACAAGACTCTTGTATGCTGTTGTTTTTTGTGCAGTTCTCTGCCTACATGTTTCACAGCTTTTTTTTTTTTCCATTCTTCTGTAGTAACTCAACAAGTATAACTTAAAAATTCAGAAAGTCAGTGTGTTTTACATCTTTTTTTTTTTCTTTTTTTTTTTTTGGTGTTTCCAGACTCCAGTAACACAACCACCACCAGAGGAAGAAGAGGAGGCTGAGGAGGAGGAGCCAGAGGAGCTTGGTCATGTTGACACATACGCAGAGTACAAACCCTCAAAATGTGAGCTGCTGGACTCAACATCAGCATCTGATTCCTTCATATTCCTCATTTTGTGCCTTTTATACGTTTCTAAGACTATTATTTGTCATTTTAGCCACAATAGGAATTTCACATCCTGACATTGTCGTGGAAACCAACACGCTGTCCAGCGTCCCTCCTCCGGACATCACATACACTCTGTCTATCCCGGAGTCAACTATCAACAGTGGCCTGCTGTCTGCACTGCAGTTAGAGGCCATTATCTACGCCTGTCAGGTGAAAATACCTGCACAACATCTTCAAATCATCTCTAATCGTTCATTAGTTCAATTCAGCTCTAATGTCATGTTTTTCTTCTCTCTCTGTGCAGCAACACGAGGTGATTCTCCAGAACAACCAGAGAGCAGGCTTCCTGATTGGAGATGGGGCAGGAGTCGGAAAGGGACGCACCGTGGCAGGAATCATTCTGGAGAACTACCTTAAGGGACGAAAGAAAGCACTGTGGTAAGAAGACGCACACAGCAGAGAGGCACTAAATACGGTGCCTTGCTGTATCTTTTTGTCAATCTAAAACTATAAACCTGTTATGTGACAGACCAATTTAAACAAGGGCAAAGTTTGTTTTTTATGTTTTCGGGGTATCCTTAAAAGAGTTTGCGACGTGCAAAACAAGTGGAAGAAGGTGCTCTATAATATATTATATTATAAATAGCCAATATTTAAAGAGGGGAAATTATGTAAAATCTACTTTTTGAGCTTTACACCATGTTATAATGTTATTTCTTCATCAAAGACATACCTGGAGTTTTGCTTTAAGTCCTTTAATCTCATTCAAAATGCTTGCCCTGACAAAGCACCGCCCATTTCCACAAAGCTCCTCCCAAAAGCTGCAGTCTCCCGTCTCGTTAAAGAGACAGAGGCCAATTTCGAGGCGTCAAAGTGAAATTTCTTTGAAGCTTTGATTGATATATGTGGTATTTTTACAACAATTGATTGTTACTTGTAGTTTAAAATGGCGCTATGTGACTGTAAAATACATAATATCATCGCTTTAACATTTTAGTTTTGGGGTAAACTAACACTGCACATCATTTTTCACCCCAAAGTGAAACATGGTAGCGGCAGCATCTTGCTGTGGGTATATTTTGAAGGAATTTTGCAAAGACAATTTGACAAAAACGAGAGTCTGGATCATAGAGACATACCCCAAAAGACTGCAGCTGTAGTTCTAGGAGGAGGTGGGTTTAATGAAGTACATTTAGGACTTATTGTGCACTGGATAATGCTTAACATGTTAGAGCCTGTGAAATAGCGATCAGAGTTACATATTGTTTTCCTGCTCCTTCCCTCAGGTTCAGCATATCCAATGACCTGAAATACGACGCAGAGAGAGATCTCAAAGACATAGATGCACCAAATATCCCGGTGCATGCCTTAAACAAGGTCAGTAAAGGGAATCAATTAGAGTAAAACTATTTATTTCTGTTGTCCATGTGGGCATCAATTTGGATGCTTCTTTACTTTCTTACATTTTGAATCATTTTGAATGTTCTTGTAGATAAAGTATGGAGACACAGCTACCTCAGAAGGAGTCCTGTTTGCAACTTACTCTGCACTCATCGGAGAGAGCCAGGCAGGAGGCCAGCACCGGACGAGAATCAAACAGATCCTGGACTGGTGCAAGCAGGACTTTGATGGAGTTGTATCCTTTCACACAGGCGTCCATGTTGCACAGACGGTCGTTTCTGCTTTCATCTGAACTTTAAGTCCATGTCTGTCGTTCACACCTTAACCTCTCGCTGCCATAGATTATTTTTGACGAATGCCACAAAGCCAAGAACGCCACATCCACAAAAATGGGCAAGGCAGTTCTTGACCTGCAGAACAAGCTGCCACACGCCAGAGTGGTGTACGCCAGTGCCACAGGTAAAGCTGACGGGAAAAAAAAAAACATCAGCTAATGCCAACAAGGATGTGGGACAGGATTTCAGAATATACGTCTCTTTCAGGTGCCTCTGAGCCAAAGAACATGATTTATATGAGCCGCCTGGGAATCTGGGGCGAGGGCACACCCTTCAGGACCTTTGATGACTTCCTGCATGCCATTGAGAAAAGGTATGTAGACTGTGATTTATTTATTTGGAAAGGAAAATACTTTCAAATACCTTTACACAGGGTGTCCGCGCTTCCTTAAAAAGTATTAAATGCAAAAATTAAGACCTTCAAAAGGTCTTAAATACAATGTTCTTAGGTCTTACATTTAGCCGTGGCAGGAGTATTTACTCCTGTACTGTTTTTATTTTTCTCACTGGACTTTTCTATCTGGCTAAAGTTTGAGCCTCTGACTCGAAGGGTACATTAGCTAGCTACTAATGTAGCCTTGCTAACTACCTTGCTAGCTTTTCTGCTTCTGTGCAAATGTATTTCCAGTTGGCTGGATAACGTTTGTTTTTGCCACTGGCTCACTTCTGTTGCCAACCGAAACGAGGCTAGGTGCAGAAAAAAAACAACTTTTAAGCACTATGGAGGTTTTTGCGATGATGATTGTAATTCAGTAGGATCTGCCAACCAACTTAAAAAGTCTTAGTTTCGACCTGCAGATACCCTGTTAAATCATTTTGATTCTTTAGTTCTGATAGTAAAACACCCTTACAGATGCAGCTGTGGCTGTTTCACCCATCAGTTAATCATGCAAATGATTTATTTGCAGAGGGGTCGGGGCCATGGAGATCGTGGCCATGGACATGAAAGTGAGCGGCATGTATATTGCCAGACAGCTAAGCTTCTCTGGCGTTTCTTTCCGCATCGAGGAGATCGGCCTGGACAGCGACTTCAAAGAGGTCTACAACAAAGCTGCCAAGCTGGTGAGTTTCGCCTCTCTCTCAGAAGTGAATCCAACCACCCTGCCTTTCACATAGTTTTTTTTATTTTGTCTTAATTTCTTTTACGAACATCTTGAGCTTCGTCAGCTGACATCTTGACTCTGTGTGCAGTGGGCGGAGGCACTGAAAATGTTCATGCAGGCAGCCGACGAGCTGGGGCTGGTCAGCAGGAAGTCCCTGTGGGGACAGTTCTGGTCATCTCACCAGCGCTTCTTCAAATACCTTTGTATCGCTGCCAAGGTGCGCTGCCTGGTGGAGCTGGCTCAGAAGGAGCTGGAGGCTGGAAAGGTCAGTACAGCACACCCTTGAGTACGACTTTTATTTTTCTTATTGTTATGAGACAAAGATTAAAGCATAAGCTGCTGCTCTGCACGCTGACAGAGGGGGGAATATTTAAATTTGTCATAATTTCAGGCACAGTTTCACTATTTGTTCTACAAGTTGTTTTGTCAAACATTGTGAAAAGGAACGGAGATTGATTATTTGTATTTTTATGACCTGGATAAGTATGGGAAAAGAAAACATTTTGGAAAAACTCCCATTGTCTGAAAATAATTATCAGTTCTTTTTTTTTTTTTTTTGTTTGCTTGTTTGGCCACGTAGTGTCTTGTTTTCTCAAGATGCACCAAGAGGCATTTGCCACAATGTTAGTGTGAACCTTTGAATTTAGATTTGAAAATGAGCTCAAAAAACTTCAAGTATTGAATTTTGACTCATAATTTTTTGCATCTTTCTGTTCCAAAACAAGTCCTTAAATGAACAAAATCTAGAAAGCTGGTTTATATTCAAGAAAAGCTGATGTAAATTTTTTATTATTATTATTCCATCACAGTGCATCGTCATCGGGCTGCAGTCCACTGGAGAATCACGCACCAGAGAGGTCTTGGACGAAAACGATGGGCATCTTGACAGATTTGTTTCTGCAGCCGAGTGAGTAAAAACATTGTCCTACTTTTCTGGCTATTTGGTTTCATTTCTGATAGTCAAAACCACACCGGCATAAAAATAGTAATGTTTCAAACTTTCATTTTAGGTATATGACTGACGGTTTTGACCTTGTTTTCACTGTTGGATGTCAGGATTAATTCCAATTTTTGTCTTTTTTGCATCAAAGTAATGATTCCATTTTTGAGGTTGTGCCTCACATTGTGTGAATGGCTCGCGTCATACGGCTTGGTTTGTGCTAATTTAAAACGCGTTACCTCTTTGTTAGCTGCAACTATTTAATCGTAGAATGACTCATTCATGAAAAAAAAAAAAAGAAGGAAGTTTTGAGTGCTGAACTTAGCTGACCCCAAGGCTTTTGCGGCAGACATGTTTGAAAGCCGGATCGTATTAGATCGTCCAGTAGCATCTTCATCTGCCTGTCAGCACCTGGCAGCTTTAGGAAGCCCGGAGAAGGAACGCACAGTGCTGGAAATCTGCCCTTCATTGTCTTTATTGCTTTGACATCACAATAAAAGTTTGTCTCTCTTTTTTTTCTTCCTCTCTCCAGGGGAGTATTCCAGTCTCTTGTAACAAAGCACTTTCCTTCAGAGAAACAAAGGAGAGAAAAGGCACCAGGGAATAAAAGAAAAAAAGGTACAAAGCACAATGAATCAATTTGACTCACAAAACCGCAGACAACAGGGTTCCTACAAAGTACGGAAGAGTAAGAAATTAGCTTTTATTATTTCCCGGGTGTGGAAAAGTATGAAAAAGACACACTAAAGAACTTATTTTTATCTTTAGTGTGCCTCATCATGGCATGATTCTCTTTAAACATTTCATTATGTTTGGTTTTTGACTTGCTACTGAATTCACACCCATAATAAAAATGAAATCACGTTTTTCAACGAGACCTGAGATTGAGCAAAATTACAAACAAACCATCAAAACTGTTTGTTTTTAATAGAACAAAGATTCCAATGTTCCCTAAACTTGGCTTTAAATCATCTTTATATAGTGTAAAAAAAGAATCCCAGTCCTTATTTACAAGGCCCAAAGAGTTTAGAAGTTACAGACTTAAGTCCAGGTCTTTGGAGTAAAACACAATCGAGTGATTTCTGTATCATCACGTCCAATTATCCATCCAGGGAAGCCTCGAGGTCGCCAGGCAAAGATGCCCAAGCACACAGTGGACAGCGGCGGTGTGATCAACATCTCTGACGACAGCAGCAGCGACTCTGAGGGGATGGACACCGACTCCAACTCTTCGCCAGACTCCCTGCAAGACAACGATGACGTCATCTTTGTTAACCACACTAGCCACCAGTCAGGTACAGCCTCTGACCGTCGATGTCTTTCCACTGTTGCCTCGCAAACAGGTTAAATTTATAAGTTACCTTGACTGTGCTCTTCTTTTTTTTTTTCCCCCGTTTACAGCCAGGATAGAGGAGATGAAGCACAGCCTGCTCACTAAAATTGCTGAACTGGGAAAAGAACTACCTCTCAACACATTGGATGTGCTCATAGATAGGTTTGGAGGACCAGATAAAGTTTCTGAGGTATGAAGTTTGTCTGTTTTTATATTTTTCTGAAAATGTTTGAATTGAAAGTCTGATTTTTTATGTTATTTTTTTGTTTAAATATATGTATTTTAACAGATGACTGGACGTAAAGGTCGTGTGGTGCGGCGTCCAGACGGCACCGTTCGCTACGAGTCCCGGGCCGAGCAAGGCTCCACCATCGACCAAATCAACATCAAGGAGAAGGACCGCTTCATGTGTGGAGAAAAGGTCAGCAATGACAATTTAATAAAATGAGTGTCCGTCACTGCTGAAACAGCAAATAGAATGGAATAGACTTTACTGATCAAAGTGTTAACTACTGGCAAATACAAATATATGATATAACATTTATTAAATATGACCTCAATATAAAATACATAAATTCAATAATAAGTATGTACATAGGAATATACAGTATGTATAAATAAATCAAAAACTAACTCCAGCGTGAACTAAAGTGGGCTGTTGTATAATCTAATAGCTACAGCAGGAATGATTTCCCGTGGTGCTGCTTTATGGACGTCCCTCTGCATGGCGCGCATTAACGTCCAGGCTTGTTTGTTGCAGTTGGTGGCCATCATCTCAGAAGCAGCCAGCTCAGGGATTTCCCTGCAGGCCGACAAACGAGTGAAGAACCAGAGGCGAAGGGTCCACATGACCCTGGAGCTGCCGTGGAGTGCAGACCGGGCCATCCAGCAGTTCGGTAAGTCAGGGAAATGAACCTCAGAACCAGTCACTTTCCACTAAAAGCTCTTTCTACACACAGCTGGGGAACTTTGTAGAAAAAAAAATCTGACCTTTTGAAGCAGTTTTTGTTTTCCGTTAGCTGCGATTCACACAGAATCGTTTTGTCTGTCAGAAAATCATCACTGACCTCAGAGCCCACATGCAGCCTTCAGAGTAATTATTTGTCTATGAATCATCAGCAAATATAGGTTATGTTAAAGAGCGCTACTCTCCCCAATTTTTAGATTTGTCCCAGGGTTATGTCAGCTCTCTAAAGTTAGCTCCTATGTCAGAGTCTTTGACTTTAGGTCAAAGATCTTAAATTAGTAGGTTGGTCTTTTTAAAAAAAAAAAAAAAAGATTTAAATAAAAGTTCCCTTTGTATCCAAAAAGAGAAAAAGTTCACCCAAATGTTTCTGAAAACATCAAAGCTGTGGCTGTTTAATCATTCTGCAATTTGCTCTCTTGTTGTTTTGCCCTGACTCTGCTTGTTTTCATACCTAAGATGAATAGTGACGCCCTCTTCCTCCTCTGTGGTTTCTGCAAGAGCACACTCCCACAAATACCTTCATTCATTTGCATGATTTTTTTTCCAGCTATATATTTATTCTAATAGATTTTTGTGTTTAGTTTGCCGTTTCACACAGATAGTTCCCACTCCTACTCAGAGCCAGCATAAACAGTGTATTTCATCATGAAACATTTATGTGCAAGTTGCAGAAGGTTGAGGGGAAAAAAAAAAAAAAAAAAACATTGGACATTTTTTATTCATCCCTATCATTCTGTTCAGGCTTCATGATTATCTCTTACACACTAAAACTGTTTTTTCTCTGTTCTTTTAATCCGAAATATGTAACAAAAATCCCCAACTTGTTTTATATTCGTTTCTGCTTTTAGAGCGGCTTATCTTAAAATCTGCAGTCTTGTGACAGTGGCTTGTATGTCATTTAGACACGTCATGTGGAATGAAGCTTTTCACTTGTGAACACATGACATACAAAGCACCTTCACCACTCTAATGAAAGGTGTGAAGTTGCGGATCACAACACGGAGGACGAATAAAACAACAATCTGTTGTCATCATCTCCAGAAACTGTAGGCACAGTCTCACCTCCCCTCGTCTTCTGTGTTTTTCCAGGTCGCACTCACCGGTCCAATCAGGTCACAGCACCAGAGTACATCTTCCTCATCTCAGAGTTGGCCGGGGAGAGACGTTTCGCATCCATTGTGGCCAAAAGACTCGAGAGCCTGGTGAGTGATTAAAAAATCCTCAGCTTGATCAGCTTTAACCAGTGAACAGCTGGCTGGATGCTCAAATATCCAGACATCATATCTACCAGGTGGTGGGAACAAAACACTCTTCAGTGTAGAAGTTGCTACTGCAGGAAGACGACTCAGACTTAGCTGTATTTAGTAGCAGTGATGTGGGATTTTTATTTTTTTTTATTTAAATATGGATGGTTTAACGTGTTTTAAAAATCTGAATCGATAATTAGAGTCGGGATTACACACCTGGTCACTGCTAATTTGGAAATACTTACTGGATAAACTGCATGAGAATTTTGTTGTTTTCAAAATGACAGTAAAAATGGACCCAAATACATTTTTATAACCGCTGGAAGGCAATCATCTTATATTTTTTTTGGTAATAACCTTTAAGCTGAAATCAGAATTGACTGAAAAATCCCAAACTTCTTAACAGTGCGTCTCCAGTTTGATGCGTTTGTCATCTTTATTTTTCCTTTCACCAGAGGAAATCTTCTCTATGACTAAAGGTGTTCTGTTCTTTTTAAATCTGTGTGGAAAAAAAAAAAAAACAGTTTTACTGTAAACAAAGAAGATCTTCTCTTTGTGTTTATTTTCTGCGGAGTCTTTGGGTTGTCACTGCGACTTCACCCTTTGTCCTTCCTGTTCCTTCTGGGATGTTTGCCTGAGGATCCTTTGTTTCTTCACAAACCTCAACACATTCTGGGTCTTTCCCCTGACGGAAAACCGAGCGAGCAAAGCAAAAGCACCCCTGTCTTAATGATTTAAGACTACAGTTATTTTCCGTCATTATCAATGCTTTTCTGCGCTAGCATTCATCTATTTCCATAGTGACACAGCATGACGGCTGTTTTAGGGGAAAAGGGTAAGGAGGGAGGAAAGGGAACGGTGGTTCCAGGAAGTCGTTTCTGCCTTTTCGCCAGCTGAGCGTGTGGTAAATATGTATCAGGAATAGTTTGCATCTGATCCGGCTGTGTGCTCAAGCCGGACACAGTCAGCCCAACCGGACGGCTCTGCAGCCAGTGAACACGAGAATAGTTGTGGAATCAGCTTTGGCAAAGAGATCCAGCTGTTTTCCTATCATTCCTTTATTTTAGCTGGCTGCTGCCTGCGACTTGGCTTTGTCTGACATTTCCCTCACGCACTCAGAGTTTAGTTTGAACGTGATTATAGTGTGAGAGAAAACAAAAGCACTGAACAAATGTGAATAACTTTAAAGTTCCTTTTTAACAAAGAAAGAAGAGAGTTAGTTAGGCAACAGTTTTATTGTCATCTGTGTGTCAGGTGTGGGCAATGACTGCAGTGAGACGCTAAACAAAGGGCTGAACAAAATATGAACTCAGTACACCTACACTAAAGTTTTCAGACTATTATCAGTTGGGTTTTGATACATAGACTTAGGTAATTTCAGGGTGTGTTCACACCAGGCGTGTTTAGTCTGATTAACTGTAATTAGTTTGTCTACTAGAGCTTGGGAAGCTGTGAATGCACAATCGAACTCTGATGCGGATCAGAAAAGCTAATTCTAGCTGAACCTTGGTCTCGGTTCAGTTGAAGTGACCTCTGGTACGGTCCAAATGAATATGTGGATGAAAGTGGACCAGAGTCCGCTTCAAAAGCATAAAGCGGACTACGGCGCAGGGCATTCTGGGTAAAAACAACCATAACAAACCCACAAATCTAGTTCTATAGGGAGAAATAGGTCATGGTCTTTTACCAAAGACAAAGGGGAAATCCTACAACTGCTAGAATCTGACACCACTCCATTTTTATTTACATTTTGTTAAGAAGGAAGTTGCGCTCATGTCTTCTTTAGAGGTTTTTGCCGTTTCCTTCAATAGGTGAGCGGGTGAACAGGTTTTCAATTAGTTTGGATGGTTTAACTCGTCAGTGTGAAAGCGAACTTCACCAGCTGAAAATGTCACAAATGTTGCGATTTTGGTCCCCAGTCAAACTGAGTCTATCAGGTGTGAAAAAACCCTTAAAGTAGTAATAATAATGATAATTGGGTTGTAAGCAAAGATTAGCAATGCATAAGGTGGTAAAATGTTTCTGCTTGGTGGAGCATTGAAGCTCATGACATTGAATTGTTGTTGCTATTCCTGTGTGCAGGGTGCTTTGACCCACGGCGACAGAAGAGCCACTGAATCGAGGGACCTGAGCAAGTACAACTTTGAGAACAAGGTGTGTGTTTTCAGCAGTAGTTTACTGGAATGCAATATATTAAAATCATGTAGTTTCTTGATATATGCTCACAAGATTACAAAAACATTTTTCTTTCTGCAGTATGGTACCAAGGCCCTGGATAAAATCACCAAATCAATCAATGGCTACATAGAAAACAAGGTGCCTCCTCCCAAAGGATACCCTGAAGGGGACGCCATGTTCTTCAGAGGTCAGACTGGGTCCAGAGAACACCTTGTTGTCCTGTTGTTGTCCGATAGCTAAAACCTTCTTATATCTTTTATTTCAGACATGAAAGTTGGAATGATGGATGTGGGCATCATCTGTAAGGAGCCTCGCCTTGGCATCAGTACTGAGAAAGGTAAGACTTTCCAAAAGGCATTTTGTTTGAACCGCGTGTTCAGGTTTCGTCACAAAGCTGTGTTGTGTTACGTCAGACTGCAGCATCACCAAGTTCCTGAACCGCATCCTGGGCCTGGAGGTCCACAAGCAGAACTACCTCTTCCAGTACTTCACAGATAACTTCGACTACCTGATAGAGAAGGACAAGAAGGAGGGCAAATACGACATGGGAATCCTAGGTACGGTGTCTCAACAGGGGTACTTTTTGGGTAAACATGAAATAGCTCATAAAATCCAACGAGTGTCTTTTTATCGCCACACAATCAGTTTCTGGTGGATGTGGAGTTTATAATTTGTTGGTTTACAGGTAATAAAGTGTAATCCTCTATTTGTTGTCTTGTGCCTCTCCCAGATCTGGCCCCCGGCAATGATGAGATTTATGAGGAGAAGCAGGAAACCTTCCTGACAGTCGGAAATCCTCAAGACGGACAGGTTGTTCTTTATAAGGTACGTACGGCACAACCTCACCTCCGGTGTGTTATGGTTCATGTCAGCTGTGAGGATTTTGCGATGCTTAAAATCCTAGAAAATATGAATATTTTCCTATCCATAGTGTTTTAAAGGTTTGGAAAGTGCTTGGTATTCTGTCTGCACAGTTTTGTAATAAAGTTATAGCAAACTTTTAGGAGCAAAGCGTCTTTACAGTAAGGCATTTGATTATTTATATTGTGTTTAAGCATTTCATTTGAGCAGGAAGGTCGTTTAACTAAATGCAAACCAATTTGTTCAACGTAATGAATATTTCATTTTCCTAATGACTCATGACTTATTGATCTGTGTAATTGAATTAAAGGTTGTCTTACGTTTTGTACATTACCAGTTATTGAAATTGGGGAATGTTTTTTGTTCTTAGACCATTCAGGTGTGTAGAGTGTGTAAGAGAGAAATTTCAACAACAAAAAAATGCTTTATTTTACTTTCCATTGCCCCTGCTGCGTAGAATACAATCACAACATGTTATTAATAACAGTAGTAAATGGTGTCATGTATTAGTGAATTGAAATTGTCCTCTTTAGATTCATTAGATTCATTAGTATTGTTTTTATCTCGCGTGGAACGCAGGGAACGTTTTTCAAACGTTCCCTGAAAAGTGCTTAAATTTTACTGTGGGAAAAGTGGACAAACAGGGTAGCTATGACATCATTTAGGTGCAATACCGCGCCATCCGTCACAGAGGGTTGATGTTTCAGATATGTAAGATAACGGTAAACGCATCACAGTCAGGTATGGCCAGCATGTCTTCACAGCACATTGCATTTTTTGTTCTTTTATCTGGAAAAACTCTTTAATCTCTCTCTGCCTCTTCCTGTTAATCCAGGTAAATTTATAGGGGTCTAATAAGCCTCTTAGTCATCCACTCATAGTAAAAACAACAGCCAAGATTTCAAGGCTTTCAGGTGGATTTTGCACCAGAACAACGTTCGATACGAAGGAAATGAAAAAAAAAAAAAAAAAAACTTTTTCCATGTAACCTGCCCTCCCCCAAGCGGTTGCGACTGCGGTATTAGAGTTTTGATTGATGTCACTTTTCCAGCAGTCAGACTATGATTATACAAGCTTAGCCCCGGGGCCGTGGAGCCCATGCAGATTCTAGTTGTAGGTGGCAACAGGATAATTACTGGTATCTGCCGCTTTTAACCTCCAGCTTCAGGCTAAACTACACTTGACATTTCGGAGTCGGCCGTCGAACTGAATCCTGCGGACAGAGAAGGTTTTAATAAGCTCGGAGAGGGAGTTACATGTGGTTAGATTCACCTGCGTGAGTCTAGGACTGTGATAGTAGAGAACAGTCTGGTGGAAATGATTTTTTTTTTTTTTCCGCTTGTAGTTTTTTTAAGTCAGACCCTGCTGGCTGGCTTCAGCACATGGTAAACCTGTTGGCGCCACTGCTGTGCTCATCATGTGCTTGTACATGTCCACCATAACTAAATCCGACCTAAGGTCTTTGTTGGCAAAAAAAAAAAACATCTTAGTCTCATCTGTATTAACTCCAGTTAGTCCTAGAAGAGTTTACAGCACAAGCTACATGTTTATGTTTGTGGTGGTAGGACAGGAATAAGCTTATCGCAACAACTAATGAATCAAATGACAAATCAAGATGGGAGGCTTCATAATCCATTTTACTGATGGTTTCTGTTTCCGTTTTATTTATTGATTTTGGTTGGCTGGTTTTTATTTTTAGACATTAAAAATGTCTTCCAGTTCCGGTGTTAAGTGTTCTTTAGAAAATTAAACTTTATTGGTCTTCGCACTACTGTGGCGTTATCAATATATATTTGAAAATGATCTCAACGCAATATTATCATCTATTGGAATAGTTGCTGGGAAAATGTACAGTCTGGCAACATTTCATAGACAGGAAGTGTTTTTGTTTTCTGGTTTCTCTTTTTCCAAACAAGTTGTTGGCATGTGGATGATGTGTTAATAAGTATAGTCCTAATGATTGTTATTGAGTGGTATGAAGCTTTAGGATTGTTTTGCTCCCCGTAGCGTCCTGCCAGCATAAATAAGGGTCCTCATCCAGCACAGGACCCAGCAGCTGAGTCATGTCTTATTTACACCCCACTGAAACTTGAAGTAAAACAATTATTTCTAAGACGTTTCTGAAAGGTTTATCTGCTTGCATTTGTGTGTCTCTGAAAGATTAACAAATAACCAGAAACAAACAAGTGGCAGAAATAAGTAGAAATCGTTTTATACATCAAAGCCAAAATCAATATTTCTCAGGACATTAAAGTTTATTACATTTTTTGTTAGGAATTACAAAACATAAGAAAAGGTGCGGATATTTGTTAGATCTCTACGATATTTGAAGACAGATATTTTTCTGTCTTTCAAAGTCGCATCGCACGCTTTGACCCTCATGTTTTTTTTTTTTTGCCCTGCAGATCAGCGTGGACAGAGGAATGCCGTGGGAGGAGGCGTACAACAGGTCACTGAAGCTCACCGGTCCTGACGAGGGATTCTACCTTTCCTATAAGGTCCGTTCGTCCGTCTCCGTCCAGGCTCCCTAAAGCTTCCCTGTGTGCTTTAATTGGTATCATCTACTAAAATTGTGTGGGTGTGTGTGCTCTCTCTGCAGCTGCGAGGTAACAGCCCGTGTGTGCTGCTGGCCGAGCAGGGAAGAGGTAAAAACTTCAACATCTACAAGCCCAACATTGGCAAGCAGACGCAGCCCGAGAGCCTCAGCAACCTGCAGCAGCGCTACAGAAAGGTAAGAAGTCAACTAACCGGAAATATTGCCTTCCTATCCATTGCGTTTAGCACACTTAAGCAAACTTTTTCTACTTCCATCATATTGTTGTCTATTGTATGATATTTTCTCCACCTTAATTTTAGCAGATATTGATTATTTCCTGACATTGCCATTTAAAAACTAATGGCTCTGGAAATTGCGTTGAAAAAGGATGGATGTTCATAGCCTGAAGTCTGCTGCCCCCTGGTGGACTTGTTTCGCCAAAGCCGCTTTAGTGCTTTGCGAGTCTGCACTTGCTGAACCTTCGACAGATTATCATGTCGACTCTGTGTTGTTTCAGGTTACTTTCTTGGAGGCCAGGGAGAGCTGGGAGAACCAGTTCACCTTTTCCTTTAAGAACTGCAGCCACGCCAACTGGTGAGTAATAAAAACATCCACAACATCCCCGAGGATTATCAGCTCAGGCTTCCTCTGAGCAGTCCGCTGTCTCTAACTATTACAGGCTGTAAAAATCATTGGAGTTATGAATAAATGTCACACTTTGCAAATAAAGCCAATAAAAATAGAATAAATCCAACTGCCTTCTACTTTAGTGTTTGTCAAGTACTGGACGGCTGTTGATCCATTTCCTCTCTGCCTCTTCCAGGAACGGGAAGTGTAAGAAAATCGAGGAGGGCCAGGAGTGTCTGGCGGGGATGCGTCTCCGCCAGTATCACATGCTGTGCGGAGCTTTGTTACGGGTGTGGAAGCGGGTCTCCGACGTTGTGTCCGACATCACCAGCTCCAGCATTCTGCAGATCGTCCGCCTCAAAACCAAGCAGCACAACAAGCAAGTCGGTGAGTGCGTCCAGCGTTTCTGCGTGGAAGTCCTAGGAGAAAACCAAGATCTATGTGTGAACGATTTTCACAAGAATTAGCTGCAAATGTCACGAGAATAAAATGTTCTCATGTTCGAATGATCTTTTGGTTTTGCCACAGATTCTCGTGATGAATTACAATGAACTGGATCATTTCCATTCTGATGATTAACATTCTTGAAGACCAATTTTGTTTTCAGAGACTTTACAATTTATTTTAGTTGCAGTCTCGGTTCTATGTGGTTTTTATTTCCATTTTATTAATTGTTTTTGGATATCTAAAATATTTTCCCCTTCTGCATAAAATTTGAGAGAGCAAACTTGCACCATTATCACTATGTTACTTTATCACAATAATTAATATGCTATTATGACTACTTTTTGTAATTTTATCACAAAGAATCCCAACGGCATGTATGACAAAATTTGGAAAAGTTGCAATTAAATTAATACGTTTCCAAGGTAACGTGACATTTTAATTAAGGGGGCTGCTGAACAGAGAATTGTTTGATGTGTTTAAGAAGCGTTTGGTCGGTCTCTCGGGACTCATTCGTTTCTCTCTCTCTCCACGGTGGCTGCACACAGGCATCAAGATCCCAGAAAACTGCGTGGCCCGCGTGCGCGAGGAGCTGCTGCAGATGGACGAGGAGGTGAAGCGGAGGCGGAAAGAGAAGGAGCAGCAGGAGCGCGTGCGCAAAATGGAGCAGGAGAACAAGCACCTTCTGGAGAACCTGTACAGCCAGAAGCACCTCCAAACCCAGTCGCTCGCCCATACCCTGGTGTCCAACCAGTTCCCCAAACAGAGCCTGAGCGCTCTGCAGAGGACTCAGCCCGGCAGCTTCTCCCAGCCATCCTCCCTGTCGCTGTTCCCTCTCAACGGCTGGCCCAACTCCTCCTCCTCCTCCTCCTCCTCCTCCACTTCGTTGTCCTCTTCCTCCTCCGCCACCAACGGCCAGGTCTGCCAGCCCAGCCACAGATTCCCCCCGTTCTACAGCTCGTCGCCTTTCATGCCTTTCCCTCATTCCAAGAACCCGCCGCTCCAGCTCACCCAGTTCTCGCCGGCTCCCCTCCTACCTTCCAAGAACCCTCTGGACGAAATCTTGGACCTGACCGTGAGCCCGGATTCTTCGTCTCCGGACAGCACAGCGGCCAACCCGGCCGCGTTCGTGGATGACTTCAATCTGGACGTTCTCTTGGGCCCAACGGCGCCGGACATGTTGACCGGCCCGCAGCAGCCGCAGCTGCCCCAGCTCGACCTGCAGCACATCCTGCAGCACACGTCGGAGACGGCGGCGACGCCGTCCAGCCAGTTCGACCTGCAGCGCGCGCCGGAGCTGCAGCAGCAGGAGCAGCAGACGCAGGAGCAAAGCCGCGACTTGTTGGTCAACAACCACCAGGACATACTAGAGCTACTTTGCGCCGGCCTGCAGCCGCCCGCGCAGAAAGCCGTCTCGTCGTCTTCCGCCCTGTCCCACTACCCTAATCCGTCCTCCTCATCCTCGTCATCCTCCTCCTCGTCCTCATCCTCGCTGTACTCCAATGCGGCGCACTCCTCCTGCTTTCCGGCGAACTCGCTGCTGCCGCTCTCGGACCCTTTGCCCAACGGCCAGTGCGGTGCGGGCGCGCTGGACGTCCGCGAGGCTCTGAACAGCATGCTGCAAGCCGGACCCGACCGCAAGTCCGTCATCCAGTACCGTCAGCAAGACTGAGAGCTCAAATCGTTACAAACTGTCTGGAATCTGTCCTGTTTTTTTTTTTTGTTTTTTTTGGTGTTTAGGTTTTTGTGTTTTTTTTTTAAAGCAGATCGCATCTTATTTGCTGCTGTCTAGAACCTGTTCTACCCTCCTTCCTCTCACCCTGACCCTCTGACCCCTGACCCCCTCAGGGCCTATAGTCACGTCACTGCCTGTCCTGTGCTGGACTCCCTCCCGCCCCCGCCCCACCCTGAGGTGATGGCAGACTCAGTCGATAACAGATTTCTGCACCAAAGTGTGCCCTACACAGTAAAAGGCAGCTGTTTTAAAAGTCAAAAACAAAATAAAAAACAAAACAGGAAGTGAAAAACTAACCACCTTTTAGTGGAAACAAAAAAAAAACAACAACAAAAAAACGGGAGCTGTCAAGAAACACAAAACTTATTCACCGAGGCATGGAAATCTTTAAGGAAAACAAAAACAAAACAACAACAAATCCCGCTGCTGATTCGTAACGAGTGAAGTTGCTGGAAGCTCTGAAAACGCCTCGCACCATTTACGACTTTTTGCTTTTTCTGTTACTTTTCTGAAAAAAAAAAAAACCAACAACAAAAAAACAAAACAAAAAAAGCAGTATGCTGAGTTTGAGTGAAGCAAAACGAAACAACAGAGAGAGTGAAAGAGAAAACACGAAATCTTTTAGCTGGTTAGCCACGAAATGCCTCCTTTTTCTGTTAATTTCCTCCACATCGTCCCTCCTGGTTCTCCCCCTGCTCCTATGAACACTAGCGCGAGGAAGAAGAAGGGGAGGAAGATCAGCCTGCTGTTGCGACAAACAGTGCCTTCAGAGAAAAACCTATAAATGCAGTCTTTAATACTCCATGTAGCCTAATGTATAGATTTGTACTCTTGAGCGGTGGTTTTATTCTTAATTTAATACACGTGTATTTGTATTTAACTTTGACCCCATGAATGAGTGAGTGAGTCAGCCGCCACTTGGTCGGTCTTTGCCGGTGTAAAGTTGTCTGCTCTGCTGCTCTTTGGTTGGGAAAACAAATCAGGGAAGGTTTTCAGGGCGTCGAGAGGTGACGATAGCGGACAGACTCACACGCGACAGCTTGGCCTACACCTGGTCAGACGCTCGCAGATTGCCAGGTCTCTGAAACGGAAAACACTACGCTCAGAGAAGCCCCGTCACGTTCTCGCACCAGGACCGCCGGACCAGATTGCGTCTCTTTCTTCTCTGTCCTCCTCCTCATTTCTTCGTCTTCGTCCGCCGCCTTCCTGTTCCAAAATCTCCGTCTTGTCTTGATTTGTTTTGTTTTGTTTTAGCACTTGTCTGATGCAGATTCTGTTTCAAATAGGAGCTCTTTGAGTGTTTTTAAAATGTGTGTTTTAAAAACTATTTTGTCCTCTTGAATTTGTTTCCCCTCTGTAGGCATGGGCTGGTATGAGATCCTGGTGTAAAAATGACAATGACATTTTCAATGAAGAAATGATTTGTGCTAAAATATATTCAGATATTTCTTATTATTAAAGTATAAAATAATTCTATCTATTACATTTATGTGTTTATCAGCTACCTTTCAGCCAGCTGACCAGTAGTGAGCAGCGGTTCTCATGTGAAGCAACTTTAAACGGTCAACCTTGATAACCGTGACCAGCTCATGCCTTGTTTCAGTCTCTAAAACCCATGAAAAAAAAAAAAAAACGCAGAAAGTCGCGTTTTGTTTTGTTTTTGTTTTTTTCATTTTTATCCATCATCTTCTACATAGGAAAACAGAAAGCTCCAGCAGCTACTGTGCTGTCCTTTCTTCAGCCTCTCAGCGTGTGTGACGTCTCCTGAAGCCTCTGACGGTCTGGTGATAGTCGTGTGTGAAAACAATGCACTGTAGCTGGTTCGTGACAAATTGCCAGAAGTTCAACTTGTCGACAAAGCAATAACCAATACAATAGTTTTGAAATGAAACAAAACAAACAAACATAAAAAAAAAACATGCCGAAAAGTTTACGCTCGAGCAGGCAAGGCTTTGCGGCTGTCGTCGTAGTCGTCGTTTGAGTCTTTATTTCCGTCACGTTCTGTTTTTGTAAAGTACACCTTGACTCAGTGAGCATGACGAGTTCTTGGTGTTTTTACTTATTGCTATCCTGAAACCTATTGTTATTTATATTTAAGGGATATTTAGATTTTAGATATGTTATCTTCTTATGATAAATAGTCCGTGGTATATTTTGGTCAGGGAAGTTACTTTGTGTTGAAGATTGCTTAAAGAGTAAAACAAATTTTATTATAACCTGCCACCAAATAAGATTGCACTGTTCTGTACTGCTGTACAGTGTCTGGGTTCATTTTTAGCTCCCGCTGTCCTCTCGACCCGTTCGTCCCAGAAATACCAAAGTGTCCCACACAGACAGACACCGCTAAAGATACTGGCTCCAACATGCGAGACCTTTTATCAATCTCAGGAAGAAACCCACCGTGTCAGGGCGTTCACACAATTATATCGGGTTTGTTTTGTTTCCCTTGTAACAGTGATGAAACTAATGCTTCTTGGGTTTGTTTTTTTGTTTGTTTGTTTGTTTCTTAACTGTGCTGTGACTCTTGCTGTATTTATGTTGGAGATTTAATGTGATTAGTTTATTTGTCCTTGTGAAAATGCTAGTGATTTTAAATGTTTATGCCATCTTAGGGCAAAGATCAAAGCCTCTTTCGTTTAAGAAATTGTACCTTTTCTGCGGACAATTTTATTTTTATTTTTTTTAGCTCCATTTACACCTGGGATATATTTTAACACAGAAATAACAGATCCAAGCCTCTCCCACCCTGTCTCACAGACTCATTCAAAGCAATTATTTCTCTTTCTCATATTTCTCTTCAGGCACATTCCAAGACGTCAGTCTGCAAAAGCTTTCTTTGTGGGTTTTTTTTGTTTTGTTTTGTTTTTGTTTGTCACAAAAGTTAAAGCTTTACATGTTTGAGGGATTTATAGATATATAAATATATATTTACAGCAATTTTATTATTTTATTTGCTTAGGTAGGCCTTTAATCATATATCATTTTGCACTAAGAATGGCATAATCCGGTTCCTGTTTGTGTTGGCTATGATTGAGCAGTGCAAGCTTGTCGTCGTCCCTGTTCTTTACAATTGCTCTCTGTATACTGTAACCATGTTTCTCGTTCCTTCACAATTTGCATATTATTATATAAATGTTATCACTCTGAAATAATTTATTGCTAACAAAAAAAAATGACACAAAAACATGCTACTGATTGTATGTATTTTTAAACAAAGCCTATTTTTTCTGTAAAAAAAAAAAAAAAGAAAAAGACAAAAACTGTGTTCAGCACTTTTATTCTGGGTTTTGCTTTTGTTTTCTATATATTTATAATTTAGATCTAAATGTATATATTGTAAAATTTGTGCCTTTCGACTAATTCTTTAAGAAAAGGTTTTCTACCCATTAAAGGAAGGACTATATGAAACTGCAATCTTAACTTTGTAAACAAATAAAAACTTGAAGATTGCTGAAGCGGAGTCGTGTTTGTTTATTTGAGTTTTACGCTTTGCAATATTATTTTGCGTTCATATTTTAAAATGTCATGAAGAAGAAGTTACACTGAGCAGTCAAAAAAAATAAAAACGTCCCCTGATCGCCCTCTCCTGGATGAATGATGCAACTGCATTAAAGCTGACTTCAACTCCAGATTTGTAATTTAATCAGCAGGAAAATGAAGCTGTGAAGGTCTCAGGAGTTTCTCAGAGAGTTTTGAATATCTCTGTTCAATCCACAATTGAGGAGGAAGTAAAAAATGAAAGAGTAAAGCACAACTGCAAATAGAGACCTGTCTAACCTGATGGAAAAGAAGAAATCAGCTACAGGCAGGAGAAAATGTGACTCATATTGAAGTAACAGAAAGAAAGTCGTTGAAAGGAAACACAGATAGGTCCTGTCAAACGGCTAGCTAAAGGCAAATGTTAAATAAGTTGATGTGGTCAAAGCAGAACAACAATGAATTTTGAGGAATAATGCAAACCAATGCGTCATAACGGCGCCATCATCATGAATACAACATCTCCATGGTGGAACATGGTGGTGGCAACATCATGCTGTGAGGATGTGTTTCATAGCAGGAATAGTTGGGAATCTAGTCGATTAGTGGAGCTAAATATCGAACAAATCTGGAAGAACGTTCTGGAAAATATACAAGGACAAAAACCAAAATGATTCGTTCAAGCATTGGCCAAATGTTTCAGGTGTTTATTTTGTTTGTTTGTTTGTTTGTTTTGGTTTCTTTTTAGTTACAAAACATATTTCCATCCATTTGACTGGAATGTCCAGCTTCACATGACTGAAACTCCCAATACAATAATGGTTTCATAATAAATGAGAAAATGTTCAGGAGTGTGACCAATATTGTGAGGTAACACACAGGTACACACAGATTTTTGTTTGTTTAATAAAAAACTGAAGTACTGTATTGCTATAATAATAATAATAATAATAATAATAATAATAATAATAATAATAATAGAAGTGAACTTCACAGCATTCAGACCATTAGATAATCTGTTATCTTATTTAAAACAGAAACAGAAGCATAATGATGTTTTACTAACGTGATGGCAGTCAAAGGTCATGCCTTACAATAAGTGTAGGATCTGTGATCGTAAACCCGTCTTTTTTACGGCCAGGAAGCCACGTCATGACGTCGTGAAACTCAGCGTCTGATCAGGCCACGCCCCGGGCTCACCTGAGCGCAGGTAGATTTGAGGCAAACTTTTACAAGAAACCCAACAGCCAAAGGGAGAAAACGACACCGCGAAGAAGACTTCTAACGGGAACTTGGGGTTTTGTTTATACGAAGAAAAAAATAGCGGAAAGAAACAGGTTTGTTATTCTAACTTGTGTTTTACGCGCTTTTTTTGTTGTTGTTGTTTAAAGAAAAAAAAAAAAGGTTCAAGTTTTGGAAGGAGATTCGAGCTCTAAAAACACAGGTGTTTTCTATCGCTGCAGATTAAAGGCTCGTTATCTTAACGACTCATTAATGGCGCAGGTGTCTCAGCGCTTTAAAATCCAGCAGGTGTCTTCATGCTTTTTCGTTTGTTTTTTTTTAGCTCTTATAAAGTCCAAACTGGACAAAATGATATTCAAAAGATTTTTACAACTTTTGTTTTTGTATTTGAGAACGTCTTTGTACGGGTTTAATCCCGGTATTGTAGAATTGGGCATTTGCTCGGTGTTGATGTCGGTGGGTCTTTGTGAAGCCCAGCTTGCAGTTCTTGGTGAACGGTGACTGACAGACAGCTGCAGGCCCAGCTCTCCTTCTCTCCCCTCTTCTCTTCCTTTCATTTCTTCCCCTCCTCGCCTTACTGGTTCTGCCACATGTGCAAGTTTCTACCTGCCCGCCGCAGAGTTTCACAACAGTTTCGGCTGCATTCCCAAAGTGCTGCGTCTTCCTCTGCCTCCATCCGAATCAGAGTCTGGATCTGATTAAATGATTGTTTCTGGAAACGTCACTGAGAATAAAGAGGATTCGGTTGAGAGCGCTCTGATTAAAGAAAAATACTTTTAATAAAATTGCCTGCTGAAATTTGACTTAAAAGTAAGTCGAACGAAAACTGATCAAGATATCTTAAAAAAAAAAGCACAATAATGTATGAAAAATCAGAATTAGATTAGCTCAAGACTTTTGGCTCTGGCTGATGGTCTTTCAATTGCTATGCAATATAAACTTATTGACTGAGCATTGAAACACATTAAACCACAATATAGAACATGTACAAACACAAAAGTACATGAATATATGTGTGTATATGTGCTGCTTTGTGTCAATACTTTCTTTTAGGAGTCTCATAGCTGTCAAGTCTGGTTACTTAAGTGAAACAGAAACTGCTGACGGAAATGATAGTGGGGAGTGAAATCAACATTAATCTGAAGTATACTGATATGAAATGAGTGTAGCCTATTTATTGTGCATT
This sequence comes from Poecilia latipinna, assembly GCF_001443285.1. Classification (NCBI taxonomy): domain Eukaryota; kingdom Metazoa; phylum Chordata; class Actinopteri; order Cyprinodontiformes; family Poeciliidae; genus Poecilia; species Poecilia latipinna. The sequence goes on from NW_015112973.1 coordinate 86,438, forward strand.
ATTTAGTCATTTAGAGTTTTTAGGACTTTTGCCTTGCAGCATCAGCCCTAAGTTCGAATCAGTTCTGGCATCAGTCTGACTTTGGATCTTTCTTTGGTTAGTTTACTTGTTCTCAAAGCATACCAAGATTTTCTTCACTTACTCTAGTTTTCTGACCCACTGGTTGATGGAGAGAGACGGCAGCCTCCCTGGCTGCTAGGATGGATGGAGAAGAATGTTGTATATATGCAGTGAGACTTGCATTTAAATTTTATAATTTGACGCCTCACAGCTGTTCTTATTCCCTTAAGAATGCCCTATTTTTAATTGATCTTTTCTGCATTTTAAGAGTAAATGAACGGATCCAAAATTTGCTGGCAAATACCGACTTTAATTAGCTTTTTGGTGCTTTTGTTTCTTTGAAATTTGAACCTCACAGTTTCATTTTGACCTGTTATGTTTTTTTTTTCTTTCTGCTCTATAAGAGTAACTACAACATGCCAAACTATTTCTTTAAAAAGTTGCTGAAAAAGCCATTATAGTGGTAATATTCTTTCAAATATGTTCTAAAACATTGATTTTTGCCCCAAAATATCTGCTGTTAGTTTTTTTTTTTTATGTGTTTGACCAATCAATTGCCTCTCAAAGCTGATCAAGGGGAAGTTTTCTGATTGATTTGTGCATATCTACAGTAATTTCAAGGCCATTGTAAAGGCTCGTGTAGAGCAGTCCAGGTAGCTGTAAAAACGAGTGTTTACTCTGCTGCCAGCGTTCCCTTCTGTGAAGTTCAGAAAGTGGAAGCTGAAACGTCCTGTTCTGTGTAATTACAGCCACTCTGTAAACCTCTGGAGTGTTTGTGGTGGAACGGTGCGTATTTGCACAAAGAGGTCTTGCTTTTCCTCACTGCCCACTAACCACTCCTATAACACTTCATCTCTAATGCTTCAGTAGGTTTTTTAATTTGTTTGTTTGCTCTTTTTATGATGATGAATTCAAAAGCAAATTGTTTTTCTCCATGTCTTAAGCTGAGATCTTGGCCAGCGTGTAGAGCAGGTAGTTTGCATGTTGGATGCTCAGCAGGAGTGGCTCTATGGCTTAGAATGAAAGAAAACCTACGATCCTCTGCTGGACAAACCAGGAATAAGCAATTGCATGTCTGGTTTAAGTCAGAGAACTCGCTCTTCTTACTTTCTTTCACCTCGGATTAATAACTCACTTGCACTTAACATTTGCCTCCAGCGGTCACACCTAGCCGATCCCACGCCATGTTCCTGCCCCTGCTATGTTGCCAAGACACATCCAACGCTTTGTGTTGTCATAAGCGCTTCTGAATACGGAAGTGGCAGGTCGTTCTCTGTACCTTTACTCCCCCCAGTCTGATGTAGGCTAGGGACAGGACAGTGAGGCTTTAAAGAGGCAGGGTGCTGATATTCAGACAGCACTACCTCGACGGCACTCCCACGCCCCGAGGCGTGGATAAACGTTAACCACGAAGCAGAGATAACATCAAAGCTCGCTGTTGCCACGGTGCCATTTCCTGGTCCAGAGACACAACAGAGCCACTGTAGGAACCCAGGAAACCCAACTCCAGGCCAGAGGATCTATATTGTAGCAAACAGCCCGTCAATTATTAACAGACCAGTGCTCTCATTCCTCTGCCGTAACCATGGCACCCAGCAGACTGAAACTCGGCCAGCAGCTTGGGACCTGCAGCCGCTGAAAAGTTGACCAGGATGCCCACACAGCGCTGACACCGGGAGCAAGTGGACCCATTTGGCTTCAGAGAAGGAATTACCAAAGATAGGATTGGCCGACACATACGGATTATTTGATGGGAGAAACTGGGAAGAGATTTTTAGTTTCCAACTTTTAATTTCTTCACTATTGAGTGTCTTTGCATCCTGGTATCAGTGGCCAGGTTCTCCTCCGACCGGCACATAAGTGGGAATAATTACATAGAGGAGAAGGCGACGGGAACGCTGCTTTCATCATGAAACTGACACAGCGATTCAAAGTGCTGAAACACTTTGGGTCTGTGCCCCCGGAGCCGCCGCCGCTACTGGAGGTGCCTGTAAGTGAATGGATCGCTCCAAATGTAATGCTTTTGTTAGAAACAACATCTGATCAGGTCAGTTTGTAGTCGAGGAACAAAATGGGAATCTAAAACTAAACCAAGTATCTTCCAGACTCCTAGTCTGATCACATGCATCTACTATTTATTTTTAGGTTTATTTTAAGCAGATTCAACTTTTAGTTAAAATTCGAAAGTTGAATTTATCACAGTTGTGACAAACTGCCTCATGAAAATGTTTAAATCCAATCATAAACTTGAAAAAAGCAAATAATGACTGCTTTTGGCTGCTGTTTTTCCAAACTTTACAAATTCAAATGCATGGGAGGAATTGCTCTCTACATTTGCATTCTAAGCAAGCTGCACCCACAGCGATGCCGCAGCGTTTCGCAACCAAAACCCATGGTGCTGTTGTGATTAAATATCAGTTTAAATGCTGAAACCCAAATATGAGAATGTGAAACAGTTGTTACCAGACTGAAAATGTATAAATCATCTGAATTATTAAGCTCTCAGCTAAATTTTGTGGTAAACAAGTTATTTATAGACTGATTAATGCAGAGGAAAACCTCCACAACAATTGTAAACTAATAACTTGACATTATTTTAAAACTTTCAGCTTTCTTTAAGTTGCGTTTTTGTTGCTATAACCCACTCAGACAGGTATAATACTGCAAGTTAAGCCCTCTGAAAGAACACTTCACCCTGGAATAGGAAGATAATTTAAATATTCAAAATAAAATATGGCAACCAAAAATAATCGATAAAACGGAAATAAAAACCACACGGAACAGAAACCATAAATAAAATGGATTTTGCAAACAAAAATGGAAATGATCGAGCTCATTTTAATTTATCATGTGATTAATTACTTAATTGCAACAGACCTGAACATTATCTTCTACTTTTAAAAATACGTATTTCTATTACTGCAAACAAATGTATTTAATGGTACAGTTATTGTTAAATAACGAAGCTATAGTAATAAAATAACAAGGGATGTTGATGATCCTTTTTTTGTGAATGGATACATTGCCAAAAAACAACTTTGTCTTCTTGCATATAAATGTAATATCCTTCTTTCAGCCAGCTGATTATCAGTGCACAGCAATAGGTAGGGAAGGAGGAAATCTACATTATTTTACACTTCAGCCAGTGAAAGCTCTTACCATTTCAAAGCAATAAGATAGAAATATTTAGCAGTTTTGAAACAGGAACTTTTTTTAAGGCATCTGAAAGCTGGTAACCAACTCATGCTGAAGTCTTAATAGTTAACCTCTCAGTTGTACAACCATCGAAGTCCTCCTCAGGATTAGAGCTCTGATTACAGTAGCTGTCTCGATTAAGGTTGCTTCACTGATCTCATATCAGCCTGTTGAGGTTAAAGGCAGCGCCGCTCCACCTTAGAGGCTCAGGGGGGAGGAGCGCTGTCCAGGTGAGGTCTCTGAAATGCTCCGCTTGCTGGGAGAGGCAGAGAGCTACCACAGCTGGTCATATTACAGATAATTTCAGCGGGAGGATCGGGTTTCCGCTGGACTGCAGGCTCCGTCCGTACAGAAGTGAATCTCAGGCTCTGCAGTCCTGGGCGTTCTCGTTGTGCGTTTGGCAGCAGATGGGACATGAAGAGCGAGCTGCTTCTTGAGAGCATGGGGCCGCAGGTGTTTGGTTCAGGTTAGAAACCCCAGAGGAAAATGGAAGTAAGGTTCAAGGATCACATGGTGAGTGGAGAAGGTGGAAAACAAACACTTTGTTTCCCTCATATGATGTGATATTAGAAGGGCTTCTAGAAATTGGGATTTCTAGAAGAAAAGGCTTGATTCATTAGCTAAAGTGGGGAAGTTACTTTTTCAATCTTTTTCTTTTTTTATGAAACATCTATTAGGATCTGTTCAATTATTGTCGAATTTTTAGATTTATGTTTTGCTAATTTTACTCCTACTGCAGGGACATGTTTGATTTAAGATGAATAAAGCTAAATCTGTTTCTGTAGTTTCATATATTTTTCTGAACTTTTCTGGATTTCTGACAGACAAACCGTATTTAGCTTATTGACCAAGTTGGTTTTGTCTTCTTTAAGCAGAGGGCAGTGATTAAAACACCCTGGAGTTAAACTTCAGTAGTTCTGCTGTAAATGTAGGTCTGCTCAGCAGTCGCCTCGGCCTCCTTTCCATTCCTCTCAGTAGGAGATTTATGCTCGTTTGTGTTTGCTCTTTGCTCCTCCTCTGGTTTTTACAGAGGGTCACTCCTGATTCATCTTCCAAGGTACTTTTTCTTAGGGATGGGCTGGACAAGATGTTCAGTGACTCTCTTGAGGAACATTTTGACCTTTTTAAACGAGTTTCCAGTCAGGAGAATGCAGCTCATGAGCTACGATGAAGCTACAGAATCAAACTGCATCGTGGTCCGGTTATTTTCAGACGGTAGCCTGGCATGAAATCGGGTCACAGCCAGCTTTTATTTAGATGATTCCCACAGTTGATGATTAACTTAGTCAAACAGTCGGCCACCTGTCCAAAGGTCAAACTCTGCTGATCCTTCAGCGTTTGGTAATTATCATAAGCATAGCCTCTGGATAGTCTTTATGCAGGGCCTCTCACAGGGATGAATCCCAAAATTGTTTCGCGTTGACATAAAAATGTAAACATGTTTGACACCTAAAAAAGAAACGTGAAACGACAAGATGATACACAAGTACAATTATAAGTGAAATATTTTTCTTCTAAATGTTTCAAACCTGTTTTTGACTCTCGACAGCGAGTATCTTGCTTTACCTGTTATGTAACAAACATCTTCCTCCTTTTACTTGGGGGGTGGGGGGGGGGAGGCTTACATTCACCCTGTCCCTTGTTTGGCCTGTGTGTGGAAAATGCAAATCATGTGAGGCATTTCACCTCGTTTGTCCAGGAAGTTGAAGTCCAGCGTTCTCACTGTTGGAAAGCCGCTGCTTTCCAACAAAAACTACTGGGTGGAAATGTAGCAATTCATCAAATTAAAAGAACCGCTGGTGAAACAGTGAAACGATGCCTGTTTTGTTTTGGTTGCTTGGTTTTTTTTTTCCTGAATTGATCTGATAAAACTGTTAACAGGCATGTCTTGATTCTGATATAAAATCAACTCTAATACTTCACAATTGATAAAGTTGGTTTTGTCTACTTTAAGCAATTTATCATCGCTGAGCACAAAACACATTTTGCGTTGAACTGCCCAGGCCCAAACAAGTGCTTTGCAAATTATGTAAGTACCATGCATTGTGACATATAACCTGAAATTATTTAAAAGTTAAACTTGTGGTAAGATGGTGACATTATTAAGAAACGACAACTAAGCTGTTTTAATTCCAAAACGGCAGATGAAGCCAATTTTTCAATAAAACTTTGTTGCTGCGATGGAAATAATGACTTTTTCTGTAATCTGGATTGGACTGCTCATTATCTGAGTTCAAAGCAAAATCACATGAGCAATTTTTAAATACTTTAGTTATTTCAAGGCATCTCGACTTTTGCCATTTCAACCAATATTACCTCATGTTTTCCTAATACAGTGCGGCCCTGCCACAGAGGCTCTAGTGTTTTAAAAATAATGAAAGTTTTGGCTGCAGAGGAGATCAAATATTATTCCACAGTGAATGTTTACATAGTCAGACAGAAATATGCTGCGTTACCCAGACGTAGTGAAACTGTAAATGGATCGTCACTAAGCCGATTGCATAAGTTTCAGCAATCATTTTCTATCTATGATTGCCAAACTTTTCTTTTCTTTTGGTTAAAAATAAATATTAAATATGATGACGTCATCAGACTTTCTGAAAATGACATTGGTAAAACTGAAAGACTCGGAGACCAGGACGGTAGTTTTATCTTTCGATGTTTTATTGGTTTAAAAAAGGCTCGTGTCTCACCTGCTGTCCGGTCGTGCATACATACATGAACATATCAGGTAACTCCTCCTCCTAACCGGTCAGGCAGGATTGAAATGGGTGTGAGCACGTTCATATCTGGTTGAGGCGAACAAACAACCTTTCTGTTCTCAACATCGACTGTCCGTCGTGTAAGGTCCAGCTTTACTTGACTGAATTAACTAATCATGTTGTCATTTAGCATAACTGTAAAAATATTTTTGCTAAAATCAGAAAGTAGTTCATGATGTTTTTTTGTCTTTTTCAGAAACCAGGCATGGACGAGTTAACGATATGGGAGCAGCACACGATAACACTAAACAAAGTAAGTGCCTGTTTTTGTCATCCTGATGATGAAGAATCTTTGATAAATGAGGGGGGGAAAAACATGAATGAGTATGGAAAAACATTTCGCTGCTGTGCTTTCGTGCCGTTTGGGTTTTGGCTACTTCCGTGGAAGCGAGCAGGCTGGGTGGTGTTTCGGTGTTTGTCCAGGCCGTTGTGAGGACCTCGGGGTCTAAGGTGGGCCGTGCCTCAGACATCTAGCTTCCCCAGCAGGAATTCAGAGAGACACACCCTGCTGCGCCTCGCAGCACCAACTGGCTCGTCACCGTCCTGGCGCTGGAATGCGCTCCTTCTCTCTCTATCTCTACGCTCAATCACCCACTTAGCCTGCATTTCTACCCTCTCATTTTGCTGCATTCCTCCTCTGCCTTTAATGTGCTTTGTGTAATTTTCTCCTTATCTCAGTCCTCCCTCTTTATCTCTTCATTGCAGGACCCAAAGGTGGGTTTTGGTTTTGCTCTATCAGGAGGGAAGGACAAGGCTCACCCAGACACCGGAGACACAGCTGTGGTGGTGTCAGATGTTCTGCCTAATGGACCGGCCATGGGACGCCTCTAGTAGGTTCTCCTTCTGATACGACGATTATTTTTCATAAAATAAAGAAGTGTTGATATCAACCTACGCAAACAGGCTTATATGTGTGGCTGCTTGTGCTTTTATTTTGTAGCCACAAAGACCACATTGTCATGGTCAATGGAGTTTCGATGGAAAACGTTCACTCCAACTACACCATTCAGGTCCTCAAGTCATGTGGCAAGACGGCAAACATTGTGAGTAACTGCAGAGGCTAAAAATAAAACGGCTACCAGGCCAGTCATCATGACAAGTTTTGCTGGATGATAAATTGTCCCTGAAGTTATTGTGCTAAATGATGTTTTTTTTTAAAGTAATACAATAGTAACAATGTCACACTAATGCAAGAACACATTCTAAAAGATAAACACTGGAACTGGGAGACATTTTAAATATGCAAAATAAATAAAGAAAACAACAGAAACGACAAATAAAATGAGTTACAAAGTCTTTGTAAACAATATTTAAAAAAAAAAAATGATAGTTGAGACCGAAGCACCAGACTGACGACTTCTATCATTCAGTTTTTGGTAAAAAGAGAAAAACAATAAATCAAGCAAATGAAAATGATTGAGTTTCTTTTTATCACATGATTAATTGATTTGTTTATTGTAACAGGCCTAGCAGCTACTTCACCGAGTAAAAGTATTTTTTTTTAATTCCTTTATTTAACCAGGTAAACCCCATTGAGATCTAGATCTCATTTTCAAGGGGGAGCTGTATTCACAGCTCTTGAACCATGTCACATTATGTCGCAAATATAACCACAATCCTCAGTTTATTTTAAGTGATTAAAATCACTTAAAATCTACAAAGTAGCGCATAAACTTAAAGCATAGTTTCATACCTCCAAATAAAATTCTACATAGTTGATATCATGAGTATTTAAAAGCCACTGTTCTGTAAAGGCTGCAGAACATTAGTGAATAATTAGCATCATAAAGGTCAGAGAGGAAGCAGAGTCGGGTTGTAAAACAATATCCCATAGTTTGAACATCTCGCACTGTGGTTCTTCTTTGACAAAATGTTAATAACCTGCCAACTGACCTTCTCTTTAAACCTCCGACCTTTCTGTCCCGCAGACAGTAAAGCGGCCTCGAAAGATCCAGATCCCAGCCACCTCCAGGCCGACGAGGGCCTCCTCTCAGTCCAACCTGCTGGATCAAGAGCCGCCGAGACGAACACGCCGCTTCTCAGACGGCAGCGACAACAGGGACAGCGGACGCTACAACACCCGCCGCAGCCCCTCGCCTCAGCGCAACGGGCACACGCTGCCGCTGATGTCCGGATACAAGAAGCTGCCGCAGAACCGCGCTCCGGACAAACCGATCAGAACCACGCTGGTTAAAAAGAGAGCCACAGATGGTGGGAGCGCCGGTTGGAAATGCAAATGGAGGTTGTTTTGGTGCCAGAATGATACTGGTTCTTTAAATCGCTAAATTCTGTTTTGCAGAGTACGGACTGAAGCTGGGAAGTCAGATATTTATAAAGCACATGACAGACAGCGGCCTGGCCGCCAAGGAAGGCACGCTGCAAGAAGGAGACCTAATACTGAAGGTGAAGATTTCTGAAGTTTTTACTCCATGCAGACTGGTTGGACAAGCATGAAAACGTCCTCCATCTGGTATGAAGGAAGGAATATAGCCACTGCTTTCTATTAATCCATGTTGAAATAGATCAACGGCATGACGACGGAGAACCTTTCCCTCCTGGAGACCAAGCACCTGGTGGAGAAGAGCAGGGGCAAACTGACCATGACGGTCCTCAGGGACGACCGCAAGTTCCTGGTCACAATCCCGGAGGTGGACGACAGCCCCCGAAACAGCGAGGACGAGCTGCGCAAGGACAGCAGCTCAGAGCTGGAGGGTAAGAGTTACTGAGAGGTGGGGAGGATAAGTCATGAAAGAGTTTGGGCTCAGCATCTCTGCATGCAGCCTGTCTGGGTAACTTCATCAAAACCGCTTTCTGTGACCAATCAGACATTTCAGACATTGAGGAGGACATCGCCCCTCGCCGGATATCACGTCAACACACCCGAGAGAAACGGACACGCAGGTACAGACCCACACTGTTTTTTTACATTTTCTTCCATTCGTTAGTTCCCATTTTTAAGTCGTGTTCAATATTTTTAACCCAGAACGAGAGCCGAGCCACCGCCCCGAGCCAAGTCCAGGGATTCATCTCCTGTACGCTCCACACTGACCCGGCCTGCTCCGAAAACTTACGCCCTTCGCAGAGGTACATCTCCAGAAAATTAGCTTCCTTTCATAAATGCTCATTTCATTGTTGCAATAAAAATGATCGTCTGAAAAACAAATGACTTTTGAACTAAATGAGTTGAGCTGCATGTATTGTAAATTAGTTTTTAAGACCACCAACTAAACAAATCACATGTAGGCAGTAAGATCAAATACATTTATTGTTGTTGTTGTTTCTAATTGTAAATAATTTTCTCGTCAGCTCCGTCTGAGTCCGAATCGGACCGCAGCGCTTCTCCTCCGGCCAGGAGAGAGATTCCAGTAATGAAGGACTCCAGCAAATACAAGTCAGTTCATTTAGGTTAAACATTTTAAGAGGCTTTTGACGTGTGCTTTGAAGTTAGACATTCACTTCTTGATGGCTTGATTTTAAGTTCCTTTTTGAACCCAAGTCATTTAGTTATTGTTAAATTTATTAGTAATATTTTAGCTTTCTCTACAAGCTGATTCATAATTGTGCTGTTACTCTTCTGCATTCACTTTATAGCTTTCTATGAATTATATTTTATTGGGTTAGTTTAAAAAGTGTGTGTCTTTATTAGCTCCCTGTACAGTAAAATGATTGAGATGCTTACTGTGAAGACTTTAATGACGTTTGTCTCTTTCTGCAGACCTCTTCCAGGATTGGCCGCCCTCCCAAACCCGCGATCTTCTCCTGTGCAGAACTGGACCTTAACCCGTCCCCCCTCCTCCTCCTCAAAGCCACGGAAGCCGGTGTCTGAGTCCGACTCCGACCGCAGCGTCTCCCCACCTCCACGCAGAGAGAGCCCCCTCCCAGACAGCAGATACAAGTACGGACTGCATTTTAATTCACTGAGAGATTTGTGCATCCTTGTGTCCCTAAGATATTTAGATAACCAAATCAAATGGTGAATATCAGTTGACTCTTTATTTTTTTTTTAAATAATAAATTATTCCCATCTCCTCTGCATTGTTTCTGCAGATCTCTTTCTGATCTTCCCCATATTAGTCTGAAATCCTCCCCCATCACTGTTCGCCAAGAGCCACCAAGAAGAGTCAACTCCCCTGTGAGGATCCCACCCCCAGGTCTGTATAAACACACACACACACAAAACAATCCAGCTTCCTTGTGACGTTTTGTACCCTCAACAACTCCCTGACAATATTTACTCCAGTTTTAAGTGCTTAAAATAAAGTGCAAAAAGGGATGGCCAAGTACACAAGTGCTTAACACCTCTACGAATGTTTTGCTAGTTCCTTTAAAAAAATACACATTAACTTTGAAGGATTAGCTCCCCAGTTGTCGGTACAAAATGAAAACATTGTAATTAGAATAATAATTTACAAAAAAATGTCACACTACTACCTTGAATGTTAATCTTTTACTGACATTTTAGATTAAAAACCAAAACAAAGTAATGCATAATTGTGAAATGGAAAATCATGCATGGTGTAAAAAACACTGTTTAGCAACGAAACTGAAAAAATGTGCAATGCATTTCTGTTTAAACCCGCTGAGTCATTAGTTTCATTCCCCCACTCGCCCACAGCATGATGCTGTCTCTTCTTTGTTGGACGTTGAAATTAATGTGTTCAGAGAGATTTTTTTTTCTTTGCATGTACCTCAAAAATTCAATTTTAAAAAAATTTATAATATGCACTACTTTGTCAATCAAGCTCTTAAATCCAAATAAATTACAGTTGCAAAAAGATAAAATGGAAAAAAAAAAAAAAAACTTCTTGGGATGTGAATGCGTTTGCAGAGCTCTGTGATGCTGCTTTTAGTTTACCTGTAATAAGAGTTGTTCTGCTCATTTCCAGATTCTGATTCTGAGTCGGACAGCACGTCAGCGCCTCCTCAGAGGCACAGCACCTCGTACAGCCAGGACTCCATCAGCAGATACAGGTACAGATGAAGGTCCTCCAAAACCCATACCTGAAACTCTGCAAGAGTTCACCAAGCGGACACTGGCCAGACTTCCCGGCTCTCCCTCTGTTACCTTTAGCTAATCACAAACTTCCGTTTGATTTTGACAATTGAAGTAGCCCTCTGTGTTTTTGTGATTTATTTTCTCTTTTGGTGTGTGTGTTTATTCGTTTGCTTATTCTGGACCAGTTTGTTTTTTTTGTTTTTTTGATTTATTTTTCGACTGTGTATCACTTGTGTTTACAGTTTTTGTTAACTAATAATAAAATGAATAAAAGTGGCTTTTACAGAACATGTATGTGGCTGTATTGATCAGAGTACTTATCAATGAAGCAGCGCTGCTCCAATCAGACGCCAATAAACCGATCAATCATCAGTTCCTGAAAAATCTGCATGTGTTTCAAAGCATGATTGTTTTTAAAATGAGGTTTAGTTCAGATCTTTACTGGCCCAGAGGCTTTTACCTACCACATGATTAAAATGGATCATTTTGATTGGTCACAATGCAGTTGACCTTCACACAGAGAGCTCACCTCAGAGGTAATAAGGTGAATATTTACCACTCAAGTCTCAGATTATCAATATAGCCACGGGTCGCCCCCTCGTCAAACATAACTGAGATTTGTTGTCTTCCTCCTCCCTCACTCCCGCCTCCCTCTTATTTTTGTTTCTCTTCCAGGACCCTGCCAGAGGTTTCTCTGCAGCCTCCGGTCGAGCCGCCTCGCTGGAGCGAAACCAGCGACCTGCCAAAGAAAGGTCTGCATGTTGTCTCTGCAAGATTTTTTTTTTTTTTTTTTTTTTACAGATTTTTTTAAGTAGCTTTAAAACCACATTCCACATATTCACTGACCTTTACAGCCAACTCAGACGCCGAGTCAGATCCCAGTGACGCATCCGGCCCCCGCAAAGACTCCTCAGGGGGCAGAAACTCAAACGCAGCCAAGGGGAGACGCAGGTGAGATAACGTCTCATAATCTCCCAAGCACTGGGTTCCTGCACCAAGAAGCTTTCATAAGTTGGCACTTTTCTGTAAACATAACCTTCCAAAACAATTAACCTTAGAGTTCCTCGAAGAAACTAAATTTAACCTCAGCTGTTGACAGTAAACCTGAGCAGGTGGAAAGTCGGATCATAAAAATCCTGTCACAATTTATAGGCCTGCAGAGGCCTGCAAAGGTATCGATACCTGTTGTACTTATTTTGTAATATTATAGTAATTTACACCAATGTCTTTTAATAAGATTTTAAAATTCCTAACGGTAATATTCAATATACTATCTCTGATGCTACTATTGTATTATTGAGCTGAAATTGTTTTAGAAATGGCTTGAAAAATCTGCCATTACAGATTCTAGTGAAAGTGTTCAGAAAATTGTTGCTTCAGGGATATTTTTTTTCTAATATTTAGTCTTAAATTTTAGATTTTCAGCTTTAAACACCATTTCAGATTCTCATTTGCTTATTTATTAAGTAAAACTAGTAACACAAGGGCGTTTAACCTAATTTATATACGCTTCGAGAACCCAGGAGGTCAATTTCTTGAAGCAGAACATGAAACAACAGTGAAATAACTCATCTGCCATCACTTTTTTTTTTTTTTTTTTTTTTTTTTTTTCCCCCCCCGGTGCCAATGCAAGACCTTTTTTTTTGG